>NW_016107342.1:7879141-7913154 GCF_001604975.1 Cebus imitator | reverse complement strand
CATGTGTGTTCCTATGCAACAATTTTGCATGTTCTTCACATGTACCCCAAAACCTAAAATACAATAAAATAAATAAATGGGAAAAAAAAATACTTGAGGTGAAAAATACTCAATTATCCTGGTTTGATTATCAGACATTGTATGTTTGTACTGAAATATCACATGTACTCCATAAATATGTACAACTATTATGTATCCATAATAATTTTAAACTTTTAAAAATTTAAATTAAAAAAGAATTTTGACCAAAAGTGCATTTGGAATCCCAGAAAGGAAGGAAAGGAGAAAGAGGATAAAACAAAAACATTAGTTAATGAGACAATAACAAATTTTCCAAAAGTGATCAAGGCAAATAAGTCACAAATTCAAGCAGCTCAGAACCTACCAAGCACACTGGCAATCGCACCTAGGTACAATATAGTCAGACTGTGAAAAACCAAAGGCAGAAAATCTTTAAAGCAGTCTGGTTGAGGGGCATGTGGGGAAAGACATTACTTTCAAAGGAGCAACAATTAGACAGATTACTTTTCAATAAGAACAACCAGATATAAACAGAGAAAGACAAATTTAAAGAGCTGGAAAAAATTAACTGATAACCTAGAATTCTATGTCAGAAGTAAAGGCAAATAAATGCAGAATGTAAATCATTTTAATGAATGCCAATGCACTGTAGGAAAATACAAGGAATAAAAAGTAACTGGATGCAGACTTTTTAAATATTTAGAAAAATGTGATGGTAGAAAAAAAGTTGTGAGTTCAATATATGTCAGGCAAGCTTTGTTCTTCTATATGATAGCAGATTGAAACCTTAGTATGGACCAGACTTCTCAGAAAGAGGTATCTTGAGGGGGAAAAAAAAAAAAAAAAAAAAGGAGCTATTTGAGAAACAATATGTCAATGAATAATCAAAAATCCTACACTCTTGTCCTGGAATTGGTGTGTATGTATCATTTTTAGATGTCTCAATCTACATTAAAATTGATTTTTTTACACTCTGCACACAAAAACATACTCTATTCCCCAAATATAAGGTATAATTAGGTCCAAAACCCAAACAATATACAAGCATAGAAACAAACCTTCAAGCTAATTTTCTATTGGAATTATGAATGCTTAATCTGTAGATTTTAACCATTATCTGTTATTGTGACTCTCTCATTGCTTTATTTTTAACTTCTGAATTATTGTAGGCAAGGTTTTATAAGTATTTTTATTAACAAATTACTAAGTATTTGTGTGCATTAGGGGTAAGAGGGTCACTAAATTGGGGACCTTCCGGTTATTAGGTACCTAATATCTGCCAGAAAGTGTGCTGAGCACTTTACCAAAATCCTATCATTTTATTATTACATTAATCCTATCAAGTATTATGATCTTTAAAAGAAAGGACTTGAAACAGAGTAAATTTATCAGGATTTGCACAGCTAGAAAAGGACGAGCTCAACAAAAATCGCACAAAAATATTAACATTATTTCTGATTCTTGGAAATATTTAAGAAGAAAATCATGTGTTTGCTATATTTACTAATTGATGCATGATTCTTCAGATATGGTAGGCATTTGAATGCAATGCTCTTGAGAGAAGAGATTAAATCTTCTAGAATAGAGAGATCTAATAAAACTTTCTGTGATTGTAATGGCTAGTATAGTAGCCATTAGCCACATGTGGCTACTAAGCACTTGAAATGTGGCCTGTGTGACTGAGGAAATGAATTTTTAAATATTCATTTAGATTTAATTAATTTTAACTTAAATAGGCACATACAGCTAACAGAAAGATACAAAGAGACCTTGAACTTTTAGAAAACAAAATAGATCAAATATTTTCTATACATGAGATAGTGTAAATTCTGTTCTAAACCAACCTATTTGAAATAAGTCTCAGAGTTTGAGACAGCTACACCATAAAAGTTATTTCTACTAGTATTTAAAGAAGTAAGTTTTAAAAGATGACCTCCCATAATCAAGTACTAAAAAGAAACAAAGTGACACCATCAATGTGAAAAACATACATAGTGCATTGAAAATATTGTTTGTTTCCCAAATTACTGAGACAGAGATTCAACAGGGAACTAATGATGAAGAACTGTCAAAAGATGGCCTCTGCCACAACATTCAGAGACAGAAAGCACTCTATAAAGATGTCCTACCTACAAGAACATGGATCTTTATTTTCATGCTCCTGCTAAGCCTGTTGACTTCTCCCCAGTCTAGTGAAACATTATCAAGAGTTAGAAGGTCTGTGTTATAGGTCCACCTCTGACCAAATCCATGACCCAATAAAGTCATATAACTTCTCTGCACCTTGGTTTATTATAGAAAGAAAGAGATTGGATAAACGATGTCAAAAGTTGCTTCCAGCCCTGATACAATTGGTCCCCAGTGAATGCTTTCCTAGTCCTTTTAAGACTTATGCCTAAATCAGATTCTACAAACCAAACTGTGATATTGTACAATATACAAGCATAAATTTGGTCTGGGCTGGTATATAAAAGCCATTTTTGTGTAAAACTTGAAAACCTCTTGAGATGTGTTTTGAGAGCAGGTTTTCACCACGTATGTATTGTCAAACTTCTGGGTCATTTTTCGAATCCCTATTTGGCATAGAGTGGGTGTGGAGGTAACGTACTACATGTATGTGATTAGTTTCCAGTTCACACTGCTAAAAAATGAGATGTTTCAGGGTCAGGGCAGTTTCAACTGATAAGAACCCTGAGCTTAAACAGTGAACTCTCAATGGTTTATATACTCCCTTTCATTCCAAAACTCATTAAGTTGTTAAGCATATTGTAAAAGTTCATTGAATAGTTACTCTTCCCATACAAGTTTAAGATCAGTAAAGACTAAACTCCCCCCACTCCACCCCTGCACCCACATAAAAATTAAACCATTTGCAACTATTTGGGGCCAATGTGAAGCAATTCTTGTCCTTGATGTTGCTAACCATTCTTTGGACAGGCTCACATATTAATGTCTCTCATACAATGGAACAGGAAATTTGAGGTCATGATTTCCTTATGACTATGAAATCTAAAATTCCAGACTTTGACCCAAAGTGCTAATTAGCAAATATCAAAGAAACCATGTCTGAATTGGTCCAAACACATGTGTCTGGGAGAGATACTCAAGGGTCTTGCATATGAAGCACTAAGAAAATTTACAATGGACCTGTCCTCTAGTTGCTTTGTTTGGGAACAGAATAAGCTTGGAAATAATTACAGTGACAAAGTCAGCTTCCCTGGACCTGATCCCTGGCATTGCCAGGAAACTTAATGCTGTTTAAAATGCTGCCAAGAACTGTTGGCCAGACCCTACACAGTAAAAAAAAAAAAAAAAAAAAAAAAAAATGTTCCTCTATAGTCATGTAAATCCCTGTTGCCTCAAACCCCACAATGGCCAACAATTATTTTACAACTGACAAGATTTTCAGCACAGTGTGTTGGAAAGGACCTATCATTTTCAGAGATCTTGGTCTCTTTATAAGTACTTGGGAGTACTGCCAGACAACAGATTTGAGTCATTATTGCTGGACCGTTAGATGGAAATGTAAAGATATATTTATCCACTATTCTGCATTATACAGTCATGGCTACTCAGGGATGGGCAGTACAAATGGGTTTATCTTTTCACGCTATTAATTATAAATTGGGAAAACCAGAAAATGGATCAATTAAAACCAAGTTAGTCCAGCTAAAGCAAGTGCTTGGCAATTTGCTTAAAAAAATTGTGGCAGATATGAAAATGTCAATAAACCCAAATATAAAGAAGCTAAATAATGAAAGATTATTTTATTATTCAATGTCCTTTCTAATGTTTAAATATTAATAAAAGATATTTAATATTTCCACTCTTGGTTCAATGTTTTTCTTCTGTTAAAACCACAAGGTGCCAAATATTTTCTCTTCGTGGTTTTGTTAACAACTAAAGGCTAATCTCTGGCAAGATTGTTTTCCGATTGGTTTCACAACAGGGTAACTTTGCTGTTTCTTCTGCATTTGAATTTGTCATCACTTTAAGTTACAGTCTCTCTGTGGATTCCATGACTACCAGTCACATGTATTATGATATAATTCCTCTGTTTCATAAATTCATTTCTTTATATTTTTTTAAAGACCACAATTAGGTTTTTTCCCCTTCTTGAATATGCAGACAATGATCCGAGATGGAATTTCTAGAAAGATCAGCAAGTAGTTCAAGATGCTGCTGACTATAGCATTATAAATAATTTATAGCACATGAAATGTTTAATAACGTCTCCTAACAAAAATGCAAAATGAACTTTGAATAGTAATAAACCATGCTCTATTCTAAAATAAAACATAAGCATTAAGGTGGGCATTTGTTAAAGATATCACTTCATGGTATGTTTACTAACCTCAAAAATGGGAAGTTACACACCTACATCAGAGGCAGAAAATTATCTGGTAATAATAGACTATTTGATATTCAAAAAAAAAATGTATTAACTAGACCTGTATCCTCCTTTCCTTTTTTTTCAAAAGCATTTCTCATCTCTAAAACAATGGCTGATAACTTCAATATGCCCATACATCCTGTCTGTCTCCAGTCTCCTTTTTATCCAGATAGGATGATTAGATAAAAAAAAAATTAAACACATTTACTCTTTACCTAAGAAGTGACTAATTGCCACCACAAATAAAGTTCAGTTTGAATGAGTGCATAAATTTAATAAAATATGTATTCAAAAGGAAGAGAATGATCAAGATGCATCCTACGCTAAAGCTCAGAACTTTACTATTTGCTTCTCTCATACATTTATATAAATCTGTCCCTCTCCCATGTGAAGAAAATTTAATTTTGTCAAGCAAAATTTATTTTGAAAAATTTAAAGTTTGCCATCCTTCAGATTCATTTCCTGAGATAACCCGACTAAAGTTCCATTAGTGTCAAGGAAAATCTTGTACCTGATGCCAACAGCCTTTGATTCCAAAGGCACTCAGCAATTATTTCAATTTGTATTAAACTTCTGTTATAGGATGAGGTAAAAAGAGAGATAGTATTTATTTGAAGATTCATTCATTTTTTTTGCTATTCACACACAGTTATTCTGCAGTTTTTCCATACTGACTTCAAGTTATGCTAAGGACTCAGTTTTGCATAGAATTTGCTTGTATTTTTCTTATGGCTGAGGAAGGAGATTTTTGTAGACTTTAGCTAAGCCACCACCGTGGTCCTAAACTACATGGATGGCCAGTAAATGTGTATATCTTGAATATGATGACTCAGTAGTGTAAAGAAGTCAATCTTTCTAAGTTAATTTCTAAATTGATCATGGTCCCAATCAAATTTCTGAGGTATTCATTTGTGGACTTATTTGTTTGGGGTATGGATTTTTAAAGTGCAGACTGTATCTAAAAATTTATTTTAAAGATCATTCACTAATGTATTTTTCAAGGAAAATAAATTAGTCAAGCTGTCTATGAAAATGTATATGGATGAGGGATAATAATGATGAAGATAATATATATCATATATTGCTACATGGATGTGATCAATATCATATTGAAAATCAGCTAGTAAAAAGAATTTATTTAATAAAGGATGCTAACAAAACTGCCAGGTGATATGTACAGGAAGAAAATTGTATCCCTATCTTACCCTATCTGGAAACATCATTTCAAGAAAATCAAATTTCCAAATATAAAGCTTAAACAAATGAATAAAAGTACTATAAAAAAAAAAGATTGCTCTTTATATAATATTAGAATGGAGAAGGCCTTGCTACACATACCATAAAATTTGAAAGACATAAAATATACATTGGTAAAACTACATATAAATTTGAAAATTCTTTATATCATAAAGTCAAAACACAAAAAGGAAGAAATATTTGAAAACATCTGGCAATGGGCTATTTTCTAAATATAGAAAGGTTTCTCACAAATTGTTGAAAAGATCCACAAGCCATAGGAATATTTACACAAGATATAAATGGCTCAGAAGAAAAACAAAATATTTACAAACTAACATAGTTAAAGATGTTCAACTCAACTCAAAATTAAACCTAAGACAAAGTTTGACACGTATGGGATTGGCATTCTATAGGTTCCTTAACTCATCCATTTTCACCCTCTTTTCACTTTCTGGGTGAACTCAACCACACCTCAGACACCAATTATCACCTGTGTGCCAGCCAAATGTTTATCACAGACTCTCTTCTGAGCTCCAGGCCCCTCTTTTTCTCCTCCCCAAAGCAATCTTTAGTTTGTCATGGAAGCAATTTAACAGGATAGGAATAGCATTTTAAAAATAAAATATTACTAAGTGAACGAAGGTAATCTGTGGAAGACTGCACACGATGTGGTTCCAGCTATATGCCTTTAGGAAAAGGTGAAACTATGGAGACAGTAAAAAGATCCGTGGTTGCCAGGGGTTTAGAGAGAAGGAGGAATAAATAGTACACAAGGGATTTTAGGCCAGTGAAACCATTCTGCATAATACTATAGAAGTGGATATACGTAATTATTCATTTTTTAAAAAACCTATAGAATGTATATCATTTAGAGTGACCCTCAATGTATATTACAAACTTTGGTTAAAAAAATATATAATAGGAGCTGGGGGCATGGTGGCTTATACTTACAGCCCCAGTTTCTCAGGAGACTGAGGTAAAAGGATCACTTGAACCCAGAAGTTCAAGACTGCAGTGAGCTATGCCACTGCACTCCAATCTGGGCAACAGAGAAAGACCCTGTCTTAAAAAAAAAAAAAAAAAAAAAAACCACTGTGCATCATGGGCTGAATTGAGTTCCCACAAAATTTACATATTGCATTCTTAACCCCCAGTACCTCAGAATGCAATTATATTTGAAGATAGGGTCTTTAAGGAGGTAATTAAGAGAAAATAAGTCATATGGGTAGGTTGTAATCCAATATGGCTAGTGTTCTTGTAAGAAGAGGAAACTAGGAATACAGACATACACTAGGAAAATCATAAGATACAAGGAAAAAAGGACTATAAGACAAGGAGAATGGCCTGGAACAGATCCTTCCCTCATGGCCGCAGAAGACACCAATCCTGCCAACATTTCGATCTTGGACTTCCATCTCCATAACTGTGAGAAAATAAATTTCCTTTGTTTAAGCCACCAGGTATACTGTGTTTGTTATAGCAGATTTAACAAACTAATACAATAGTGTAACATGGCATGGCATAACATAGGATAGTTAGAGTACATCACATGTAGTGGAAGTCAATATTGTTTAGTAAAACATTAGTTTCTGATGTAGGCTGTATATATGGAGTCATGTATGTCTATTTCTTAAGATAGGTCATAATTAGAAAAGTTCAGAAAACACTGATGTAAATGATCTGTTTTTTATCCTTCTCCATGACCAATACCTTTGTTCAGGACTTCATCATTTCTTACTGAAATTACCTTTAAAAATTTATTTCATATTCTGTGTGTTTATCCCTGTATTCAACAAATACATATTGAGGAATTACTGTGTGCCAGACACTATTTAACATATCTCCAGGACCTTGAACACACAGGCATCATCCGTGCTCTCATTCAGTCACAGTCTAATATCTCCACTGAAGTTATTGTTTTCTCTCTATATATCCATTCTCCACATCCCCGAGAGCAGTCCTCCTAGAATATATATTTGATCACTCTACTCTGCTCAAAACCCATTAGTGGTTTTCCTATGAGTTTTGAGAAAAGCACAAACTCTGAGCTCATAAGAGCTTTCATGATCATGAGAGATACATGCTTGTATCTCTCAAATTTAACAGCTCTCCCCTATACACTATGTTCTAGATATAATAAATGATGTACATTACACCTCCCCACATATCACGTGCCCTCTCAGACCTTTGTGCTTTTATGTAAGCTTCAGCTTCTATCCTCCTATCTGCCTTTCACTTTGATAACTCCTAATTAAACCTCAAACCACAGCTCAGCTGCAACTTACTATCCCCCAACCCCTCCTTTCTGTTAACACTTCTACCTCTTCATCTTCACAAAACCTAGTCTAAATTAGCAACCTTACCAAATCAAGCTAATTGTTTACTTTTTTGCCTATGTCTTTCATTAGTTTCATGAGTCAATGCAAATAATCATTTTATTGCTTTTCTAGCATTTTCCACATTATTACATTTTCTAGTACAAAAATGAATAGATGAAGAGAGGATGGATGGAGGGATGGATGTACAGCTATTTACATAGGAATCCTTTCAGTCATTAATAATTCATCAAAATGTTTTAAGAAATAAGCATAATAATAAAAACACGCTGTGTTATGGCAAACAGAGAAGTGACAAAAATTATAGAAAAGTATAAATTGCTATAAGTGAAATAAGAGATTTTACAATGCTATATTACCTACCCTGCATTTTGTGAAATATTTTACTTAAAAATTTCTATTAATGATAATTGAAATGAATGTAAATATTTTAATGATTTCTGGGAGTGAATCACCCCTTGGTCTCTAGATACCAAATAATATAGATGTGGAATTTTCGGGGAAACTTTTTGCTAAAGTACCTTGCCTGTCGTGTCTCAATTATAACATGAATAATGGAGAAGAAATCAGAAAAAAGTTACTTCCAACCTGGTAAAATATCACACATATATCATATGTTGTAAATGTAAGCTTAGCAATAAAATGTAATCCACCTATTCAGGATTTTGATTATTAGCCCTGTTTCTGTTTATCTATCTGCAGTTATCTAAAGACTATATCCAGAAGATGATTAAAATGGAAGGAAGACTCCAAGTGCTAGTGTCAAATTTTGCTTAGGTGGCAGTCTCTTCTGATAAATCTATGCCTTCCAGATACCCACCTTTTATACCAGTGCTCATCTTACATTATCAAGCAGTGCTAAGGAGAAAAGAAAGAAAGGTGGAAAAGGAAAGGAAAGTAAAAAGAAAGGAGTAAAAATGGTGGTTGTCCTAGTTCAGCTGCCCCTTTTCTGAAACCTGAACCAGTTTGTACAGTTTTGCAAAATTTATTCTTCTTTGAAAAAAAGTCAAAATGATCTTAGCCCTATTTTCAGAATAGAACATGTGATCATACTTGCATATATCAATTTAAGCACCTATTAGATGTAACAGACTTTGTTTGAGGTTTCATACATATAGTAGCACAATCCACACCATCTTTTATCACTTCCCACAACCCATGAATTTTTAGGGATAGTTGCTGCATAAAACATTTCACTGTCTACCTCTCTCAGGATTTGGGGAAGTATTTAAATGTAGGCCTTGACACAGAATTATGGAAAGATATCTGGCCATGAATGAGGTCTATTGATATGGTCCATACGGACCAGCTTTCCAGAACGAGGCCAGAGTGAAGAAGGATAGAAAGTGGAGATGGGGGAGCAAACAAAAATATCTTCCGACACAACATGCCAGTAACAAAGATATTGTATAATATGTAAGAAATAGCAGTGTGAAGATTGCAATAGACACTGAGAATCCACGGGAGACCTGAGCATGCCAAACATTCATCCTACTGAAAAACACTGACATTACCCAATGCATGCATGGGTATACTTGCTTTTATATTCTTCCATCCAGCCCTTCCTAGGCCTTCAATATAGAGTCCTGTTGAGCCAAAATTATCTTAAAGTCCAACCTTTCATTACTGACTATATTTAGGAGCACATCAGTCTGTGATCTCTTAGCATCCTACTTCCCATGGATAGGGCTTGGGAATAGCTACTGCAGATGGAGTCTCTTCCCTTACATTATTTCCAAACAGAAGCAAAAGTGCCATAGGAACCCACTCTGTTCCCTCTAAGGGAAGAAGGTGGCTTTGCTAACAATACCATGTTATTCTTTGCTTTATTCTGTTTTCTTCCTTTTGTAAAATCAATTACTTCCCATCCCACTGGGTCCTCCACAGCTATCTCACTATAGCAATCCCACTATTACAGTGTCATTTGTTATATAATACCTCTAATCCTCAAAGCAGTCGTCCAAGGTAAGTGTTATTATCCTCCATTTTGCTAATGAGGAAATTGAGATTTGGAGAAGTTAACTCCTTCGAGAGTAGACTCTTTCAGGGGTCAAGATACGTAGGCCCCTAGCATTTCTTGAGATTCCTGGTATATTTTTTAAAATCCAAAATTGTATTAGAGTTAGAAAAATTGTGTGATAAAGAAAAATTGTGTGAAAATCATGTGATAATCAAAATCCATAGAAGATATGACACCAGGAGGGAATCTAATGTAAACTACAGACTTTGGGTGATAATGAAGTGTCAGCACTGGCTCATTGGTTGTAACAAATGTACCACTCTGGTGTGGGATGTTGATAATGGGGGAGGCTGTATGTGGAGGGAGTGGGCATATGGGAACTCTCTGTACTTTCTGCTCAGCTTTGCTGTGAACATAAAACTGCTTGAAGAAAAAACGTCTATATTTTTAAAAAGAGAGAGAAAGAGAGCTAGCGAAAGCATGAGAGATAGCAAGATTTACAGGTCCTGACATAAAGGGGTGGCTGAGACACACACAAAAACGTGATACTGTAATGTCTATATTTAATAAATTAGTCCTCTTATGCAATAAAACAATATAGTACAGTTATGATTGCTAAAAAGTAATTTTAGGAATTATAAAGTTATCCATTCATAATGTACTACAGATAGTGAAATCTAGGCTGTACAACAAGAAGCTGTATTTGTTGTATTTCTACAGGCCAGTAGGGTGGTTCTGCTAATCTCAGCAGGACTAGGTTGGGCAGTTCCAAGCTGCAGTTGGATCTGGAGCTGCTCCAGGTATCTCTTACTCTCTGTGGACTCATGGACTAGCTGGGGCATGTTCTTTTCATGGTGACGGCAGAGGCCCAGAACACCTGCAGACACACACAACACTCTTCAGGCCTCAGGCGAATCCTGGCAACCTTCTCACTTCTGTCCACATTCCATTAGCCAAAACAGATACATGGTCAGATCCAAAGTCAGGGGACAGGAAAGTTCACTCACTTTAACAGAAAGAACTGAAGAGTTACTATGAGAAGCAGAGATACAGGAAGGAAGGAAGTAGTGAGTCTATTTTATTCAATCTGCCGCAAATGCATGCTGCTTCTTTCAATCTACTAGTATTTCTGTGACAATATGTATAGAGTAATTTAGAGATAAAGGTAACAACAGAAGTCTAAGTCAGAGGCAGGTGGCAATCTTTGTTGGTGTCCTACCATAACCCCACTCCATTCCCCTTTGATCAAAGACTTGAGGGCTTTCTTTGGGTGCAGGAGTGAGCAGGGTGGGTCAGACATATCAGAAAGTTAACACCACTACATAGAGTTTTGGCAGGTACAACACTGAGATGTGTTTCACAAAAGTTTCCCAGAAGCTTTCCATAGGATTAAGCACCCATTGCCCACCACGATAACATGTTCTTCAAAGCACACCATATGGGCTTTCTTCCCTCACCCATCTTAGTTCTCCAACTCCCATAGCTAGACTTCCCAGGATCATGACAACACAAGTGAAATCTTTGCCCCCAAATCCTTCAAGGAGTTTCTGGATGATAAGATCCCAACCCAGGCTCAGAAGCTTTAGTACTTTTGGGCTTCCTCTGCCTCACTGAGCATATCCACGGAAGAAACAGGTCAACCAATCTCTTGCAAATCCTATTCTGTGGAACAACTCCAAGTGCAACTCAAGAGCTGAGATGTGCTCCATAAATGATTGACTGAGTCTGACCGCGGCGACCAACTCTTCTTGTTTATCTGAGACTCAAAGAATTTCTGGAACATGGAATTTGCAATACTAAAACCAGGATAGTCCCAGGTAAACCAGGATGGTTGGTCAGACTAAGCAGATCATAAAAAATGGGAGTCAATAATA
The DNA here is from genome assembly GCF_001604975.1 of Cebus imitator. Taxonomy (NCBI): domain Eukaryota; kingdom Metazoa; phylum Chordata; class Mammalia; order Primates; family Cebidae; genus Cebus; species Cebus imitator. Next base: position 7,901,331 of record NW_016107342.1, on the reverse strand, counting down.
TGGCAGTTATGCTCATTTTCTCATTCTGACATCTGATTGTTGGTTACTGCATAGAACTATACAACATACCTGATGAAAGAACGTTAAATGTCACCTATTACCATCTCCCAGAAAATGCAGGAAAATGAACTAGGCAGATTTGTTAAGTGCCAGATACTCTAACCTCTGTTTAAATGTCTTCACTGACGGGCAGTTTAGAGCCTATTCCATTAATTTTTGTAATTTAAATTGGATTCTACTGCTCTGTAATCTAAATTAATTGGTCCTAGTTACCAAGAGTGACACTGAATAAGTAAAACCTATAGTTCATATGTATAGGCAAGACAAGGTTCTTCAACTATTTGATAACGACAGTTCTTTCCACATCAACTTTCCCCTAGTCAGTGAAATATCTCTAGTTCTTCCACAGTGTGATTTCTAGACAAAAATAATTTTCTATTCTGGGCATCCTCTTCCAGATTTATGCCCATTTATTGACACTATTCTAAAACTTAATATAATACTCTAGATATAGCCTGGTTGATGTAGAATTCAAGGACACTGATACATTGCATGTTCTAGATATGTTACTCATGTTAGTGAAATCAAAGTTTGCATTAGATTTCGTGGCAACCCTGTTTCATGATAGGCTTATACTAGACTTGCGCTCCATTAAAACTTCTAGCATTATTTCTCTACATAAACTATCATTAATCTAAGACTCACGCATTATATACTTATGGGTTGACTTTTTTACTGTAATTGTCAGGCTTAAATTTCAACTGGTTGTTCTTAGCACCTCTTTCCTACTTTCTGGAAAATTCTAAGTATCTATTTTTATTAGTCAAAATATTATCAACACATTGTGCCTGTGTTTAATAATCATGTGCATACAAGAAAAGTGACTTTTTTTTTTAACTTTTTTCAAGTAATTAGTGAGAACTTGACCAAGAAAATAGACATAGGACTAACTTCTAGTAAGGTAACGTCAAGATAATATTGATTCACCAAAAAACACACTTTAGATATGGCTATTTAACAAGCTACAAATTTACTTAATGTCCTATTATTCAACTGAGATGTTTCCATCTTTTCCATTAAGATATAAAAAGAAGCTGTGAACTGTTTTGCTGAAATCCAGTTGCAGTAAATCTCAAGACAGTGCAGTGAACAAATATTCCACTCATAGTAGCAAAAGTAAAAAAATAATGTGCCATAATTTATTTGAGGACAGGATGATTCAGTTAGCATTTCCAAATTGCTGACAGATACTAATCTTCAGGTGTCTGCTAGGGAAAAAATTAGAAATTGTGTTATTCTTAAAATACTGCCAACATTCTTCACACTCTTTACTCATTATTATGGTGTGATGGCTAATTTTCTGTGTCAATTTGAATGGGTTAAAGAAGCACAGATAAATAGTAAAACATTATTTCTGAGTGTATCTGTGAAGGTGTTTTTGGTAGAGAATAGCAACTGAATCCAGTAGAAAGAAGATTGCCTTCACCAATATGGACAGGTATACAATTCACAGAGGGCCCAAAGAGAACAAAAAGGTGGAAGAAAGGCAAATAAACCTTCTGTCTGAACTGGGGCATTCACCTCCTCCTGCTGGGAAAAATTGATGTTTCTCATTCTTAGATCTTTGGACTCAAACTGAATCACTGGCCTTCCTGGTTCTCCAACTTGCAGAGGGCAGGTATTGGGACTTCTCAGCCTCCATAATCCCATCAGCTAGTTTTCATTATATATATATATATATACACATACATACATACATACATACATATATACACACACACACACACATATGCACATATACATATATACACACATATATACACATACATATATATTATATACCTATTTTATATATATAATATGTATATATTTTAGGGTTCTCCAGTAGAAAAATATATATATTTTCTATTGGATTTATATATGTATTCTATTGGATTTATTGTATATATTCTATTGTGTGTGTATATATACACATTTTTTTTTCTATTGGATTTATTTTACTGGAGAACCCTAAAACACATTATATATATATACACATAAACACACGCATATACAAACACATATATGTGTATATATACACGTGTATGTATATGTGTATATATGTTTTAGGGTTTATATATATGTTTATGTGTAGCTATATGTGTACACATATGTGTACATTATGTGTATATGTATACAAATACATACACATAAACATGTTTCTTTTTCAAAAAGATCAAAATAAACTCAAGGCTTCATAAACTATGAAAGAAATTTCCTTTTAATTGCATAAAGCTCAACATAATGTGTTGAATGGAAAGAAGAGAAGGAAGGGAGAGGACACGAGAGAGCAGAAGTGAGAAGGAGCGAGACATTGACAATAAGCAAAAGTCCCTCCTGTGATTCCATGCAGCACCACAGCATCTGAGAAAACAAAGATGAACATAAGACAGTCCCTGCCTTCAAGGAGCTTCCAGTTCAGATACGATAAAACTATATATGCAATTCAGGACATAGGCATGGGCAAGGACTTCATGACTAAAACAACAAAAGCAATGGCAACAAAAGCCAGCATTGACAAATGGGATCTAATTAAACTTAAGAACTTCTGCACAGCAAAAGAAACTGTCATTAGAATGAACTGGGAACCAACAAAATGGGAAATAATTTTTGCAATCTACCCATCTGACAAAGGCCTAATATCCAGAATCTACAAAGAACTTAAACAAATTTACAAGAAAAAAAAATCAAAAAGTGGGAGAAGGATATGAACAAACACTTCTCAAAAGAACACATTTATGCAGCCAACAAACACATGAAAAAAAGCTCATCATCACTGATCATTAGAGAAATGCAAATCAAAACCACATTGAGATACCATTTCATGCCAGTTAGAATGGCAATCATTAAAAAATCAGGAGACAACAAGTGCTGGAGAGGATATGGAGAAATAGAAACACTTTTGCACTGTTGGTGGGAGTGTAAATTAGTTCAAACATTACGGAAGACAGTGTGGCGATTCCTCAAGGACCTAGAACTAGAAATACCATCTGACCCATCAATCCCATTACTGGGTATGTACCCAAAGGATTATAAAACACTCAATTATAAAGACACATGCACACATATGTTTATTGCTGCACAGTTCACCATCGCAAAGACTTGGAACCAACCCAAATGCCCATCAATGATAGACTGGATAAAGAAATGTGGCACATATACACCGTGGAATACTATGTAGCCATAAAAAAGGATGAGCTTGTGTCCTTTGTAGGGACATGGATGAAGCTGGAAACCATCGTCCTCAGCAAACTGACACATGAACAGAAAACCATACACTGCATATTCTCACTCACAAGTGGGTATGAACAATGAGAACACATGGACACAGGGAGGGGTACATCACACACCAGGGCCTGTCAGGGGGTGGGGGAGCTAGGGGAGGGATTGCAGAGGGTGGGAGGACTGGGGAGGGATAGCATTAGAAGAAACACCTTGTGTAGATGATGAGGGGATGGATGCAGCAAACCACCATGGCACATGTATACCTATGTAAAAAACCAGCACAATCTGTACATGTACCCCAGAACTTCAGGTATAATTTTTTTAAAAAAAAGAATATCTACCTCATTTTAGCTTTGGTTTGAGTCTTAGCCATGGAATTTCAACTTAACTTTCTCTAAATTTTTTGAAGTATTCTTTGGAAAAATCTGGTATCAGGTCCGTTCAAGTTACATTTCCCTTTGTTCCTATAACAAACTTCTATCTCATCACAGTTATTTCTATCCCAAACTTCCTAACACTATCCTTTTATCAGTCTTTCTTATTGGTTAAAATAAATTCAGACCAGCAGTTTCTCAACATTTTTTCTTACACGTTTTCTTAGAATTCATTGTCAGCTAAGAAAATTAACCATGTACAGACATCTCTGTTTTTAATAGGAAACTTCTAGTAATGCCCAAAAGTTAAAAAAAAACAAAAACAAAAAATCGGCCACACTTTTGTATCTTTGTCTTGCCTCTACTAGTTTTGTAATCTACGTCATGAAGACTTCATATTCTGCATCTGACCAGGCATGCTGTAATCCATTGCACAACGATGTTTCTTTATATCTTTCCAGAAATCTGTCTACCATTTATCACACCTTTAATGTGTTAAAAATAGATTATCTTACTATGCCTTTATACTCCACATTGTTTGAATAAGACAGTTATACTTCCCACTCTTATATTACATTCCTAAATTTCTACCCATTAAGTCTCAATATTACACTAAAGTTTGTTTTTACCAAAGCTCAAAATTAAATTTTCAAAGTTGTCATTGGCCAACTGAGGTCATAATTTTCAGCCCTGTCTTCCCAATCACTTGCACATTCACTGTCACTGTTCTTTTACCTACACACATGTCATATTCTGTAACAGTTTGAACATACAGATCTTCTTTATTCCAGGAATTTATTTCTCCTCCATACAAATTCCATAAAACTTTACCGAATGGAGCCTCACCTCTCCTTGACAACCACATTCTCCAATTTTCACAGTATGCACATCATATTTGCCAATTCATGGTCAAAAAAAAAAAAAACTATTCTTCAAGAAAGAAATGTTTGAGATAGCATGAAAATCAATCAAAGTCATAAAAAGCAAAATATGAACCGAACGAAATGTTTAAAATAACACTCCAGTTTTCTGTGACTCAGTTTCATATTTGTAGACATTTCAGAAACTGCATATGGAAATGGCATTTATCTTTGGTTATGTAATTTATCAAACATATTAAAAGTTATTAGTATTTAGTGGGATATTTGCCCAATTTTTGCCATTGTATCTTTGCTACTGCTACCTACCAACTAAGTATGTTAAAGCTTTGTATATAAAGCTCTGTCCTTCATCCTGGTTTTTGGGACAGAGCTTTATGTCTCTGCTGGTACCTAAAAGCATACCTCATTGTTTCAGGGACATTCAGATTCCACTCCCAAAGGTCTGGTTTCATACTCAAGATGCAACAAATGATTTTGCTTCAGGAATTAAAATGCTGTTTTCTTTGAAACACTCCCCCTCACCAACCTATCCATGAGAATTTTGAATCTCCAATCTTCACAAGAACATTTTCCTCTCCTCACTTCCTTCTTGCATCACCTCCCCCAACTTATTTAAAATGACTTCACCTCCTTTAATAAGCCATACCATAAACAATAGTCTCCAAATCTTTACCTTCTACCCAGCACATATTCAGAGTTCTCATAATTGTCACAGCTTCAAGAAGAAAAATCTAGCTCAATTACTCTAAGTAATCATTTCCTGTACCAGTTATCTATGGCTGCATAATTACCCTGAAACTTTGTGGCATGAAATAACCATTTATTATTTCTGGTGATTCTTTGGGTCAACTGAGCAGTTTCTGCTGTTCTCACCTAGTCTCAGTCAGATGGGATGTGAAATGCTAAAAGTGGTACAGTAGGCACCTAGTCAGACATGAACAGGACGGAAGAGGGCTCCCCGACATAGACACTAGAAGTATTGGGTGACCATCACGTGACGGTCAGGCAGGTGTTAACTGTCTCGCTAAAATAACAATTGATCACAGCTGGTGCCAGGGAACGCAGTCTCTGATAGAAAACACCTGAGACTGGTGATCAGCCGCTTCCCAATAAGATCTCAGGAGTGAGGAGACATAACGCAAAACTCCAGAAGTATGCCAACGTATAAAACGCCAAGTCAAGGGACCAAGCAGTGGACTTGGTCTCTCAAGTCACCCACTCAGCCCTCTTCCAAGTGTACTTTCCTTCCTTTCACTACCGCTCTAAAGCTTTTTAATAAATTTTCACTCCTGCTCCAAAACTTGCCTCAGTCTCTCCTGCAGCCTTATGCCTCTCAGTGAAATTCTTTTTTCTGAGGAGGTAAGAATTGAAGTTGCTGCAGACCCCGTTCAGATACCTTCCTTTGGTAACAAAAGCAGAGGCATAACCAGCATGGGACAGCAGGAGCAATCCACACAAGCAAAAATAGAGTACATCATCCATAAATTTCAAAGCAATAATTTAAATGACGAAGTCAGCCTACCTTGGATTATCATCGCCATGTGCCTGCAGTCCTGAACAGTGTCAGTAGCAAACTACTCCTCCCTAGGAAAAAAAAAAAAAAAAAAAAAAAAAATGAGTTGGCCTAATTTCTTAACAAATACTGAAGCTCTTGAGTTTTCATAACATTTACATAAGCCTTGAATTAGCCCATTTTATTAATTATATTTTCATCAACTTTGTATTCTACATAGAATTTGGAGAACTCACTGATTGTCTCCCCCCACCAGCCCCTATTACATGTTTGTTTTAAGAATAGTTTCGTGGTGACTACGAATTGTCCAGGCTTTCTTTGTGTGTGGTTTACATCCCTAGCCCTGTGGTACTACATATTCTTGTGTTTAATCAGTAGATTTGAAATTAGCAATGATAAAATGACAGAATAGCAGGAGCTCAGGTTGCGTTTCCTTGTCTTTACAATCATTCTTTTTGAAGTTTTTGTGAAAAAAAATTTATAAACTGAGGCAAGGCAAAAACTGATGTATGTTTTTGTTGAGTACAATTTTTAGTTCATTTATAAAATGTTTTGTTCAACATGAATATCGTTAACATCTATTTGTTATCTTACTTGCCAAGTGTTTGCTTTAAAACTAAGAAACATCAAGATAATTATAATTATTTGTTATAGTTGATTGTAATTTTGCCATAGGGAAAAAGATGGTGTTAAAGTGATCTACTGTGAGTGTCCAACATTTCAGTACACTATCAGCCAGAGAATCTAAGATGCATTCACTCCTATATCTGGTGTCCGTGTTGTTAGCAGGGACGCCTGGAATTTTCTCCACAAAACTGCTTCTCCTCCAGTAGGCTAGGCCAGCTGCCTCCCAAGATGATCTCAGGGCAGCGTTCCTAGAAGGTGAAGGTGGAAGCTGCAGGTCTTACAAGATTTAGTAGCAAAAGAAGTTGCACAATTTCTCTTTCCCCATATTCTGTGGGTTAAAGCAAGTGGTAAGATCAGCTCAGGCTCAAAGGGTGAGAAAATAAACTTCACCTCTGGGTAGAAAGGGCTACACATTTTAATAATATATTTATAAAAGCTTACCCCAGGGGGTCCTTTGTAGTGCAGTCTTCCAAATCTAAATTGCTGAGGAAACCTACTTTATTTCATGTTACCTAGAAACTATTAGGTTCCCAAAAAGGTAGGAGCTCCTGGAATGGCTGCCTTTAAGTCAGTCTGGCCATCCCAGCACTCCTTTGGGTAATTACTGCTAATTACCTCTAGGTGTTAGCAATTAATATAGATTGACCCCAGCTGGGTAACCCCAGGCTTTGGCATCAGTCTTTTACCCTTATAGACCAGATATTTCAAAATCTCTTGCTTGCCTCTTTAAGCTCCTTTGTCACTCTTTTCAGAGCTACATTCTAAACTTAGCTAGGGCAATTAGGGTCTGTCTGTAAGATCTCCCATGGGGGAGGATTATTTTTTGCAGCAGTTTAGTTTGTCAGTAAGTGAATATGAACTTAATAAGAATTTGATTAGACTGTGGACCAAATCTGACCAAAGCTAGAAGGAATGCCTTTCCTCTTTTTACAGCCTTTTATTTTCATCCATTTCATGGCACATCTACTTTTAGCTTTTATTGTGTTGACATGTGCAGTGGCATCTCTTTCCTGGTAGACTTCGAACACCGAGAACAGGTTTCATGTTGTCCTCTCCCTTGTATCTGCCACAACATTTTGGGTGGTTCTGTAAAGAGTGTGTCCTAATAAATATCTATTGACGAATGAATGAATGCATAGAAACTTTCCCTGTGTGTTAGTTGTAATATAACAAATAATTTAAAAGTGGGTATAACCCTTACTCCCCTACACCAGAGAGGAAGATACCAGAATTAAACATGAGCTAACCAGAAGCAATAATTAAATTTGAGGACTTTGATTCTGTATTTCTATTCTCAAGGCTAATTTATTATCTGCTTAAATGTAAAATTCTCTATAAAAGAAAATCATTGTTCCAAGTTTCTTCAGGTATAAAGGTAAAAACACAAAACACACACATTTCATTTCCTGAAAGTTCCAATAGAGGCACCAGTATAGAGAACGCTTCCTCCACCACCACCCTCTGGACCGTGACAATGCTCATCTTTGTTCTCTTAGCATTGTCGCCTTTTCATTTCCTTCAGCTGTGCATGTCTTCAAGTCTTTTGTCTGCTACTTGGAGAATGAGTATTATCTGAAGAATAAATGACTGCTTGAGGAAATGAAAGTGTACAATCAATCTTTTTACAAATCTGTCTAATGGTTATTTGCAAAACAAGTGAAAATGCTTAAACACTTCGGGTTTTTAAGAACACAGTAAGTAGAAAATATGCCCAAGGATCCAAGCAAGTCTGACCAAAGTGAATTAATGACATAACTGCACTTCTGCATTTAAAATTTGCTTTAATTGTCACTAACGTTATTTGTTAGTATTATTTTAACCAGTGATTCTCGTATTTTAACTAACATCAGAATTCCCTGGAGGGCTTGTCAAACTACAGATTACTGGGCCCCACTTGAATCAGTCCTGGGCTGGGCGTCAAAAATGTGCATTTAAAATAAATTCCCAGGTAATATTGATGTTTCTGGTCCGGAGACCACACTTTGGGAACATCTGACTGAAATTATCTTTATTCACATATGGCTTCCCACCCACACGTTTCTAACACCTCCTTAGAACATCTCATGAAATTCTAGGTAATTCATCACCTGGTAGAATACTTAATACCATAGTCATTTATAGTTGAACTCCATCTATCATTAATAAATGTATAACTAAAATAAATAAATGTAAATCAGAAGCAATTCAGGAGATAATGTCGCATGATCAAAATGTAAAATTGTTTCAAACTACAGGCCATTTTACCAAATCAATAAATCAAAATTATTTACTATGTACATTTAATACAAATCAGTCCTCTTCAATAAATAGAATTAAATTATACCTTTTCAGGTAAGCAAAAATACCATATAGCATTATTGTATCTAAAATAGTTTCACCTTAGACACATAAGGGGGTAAGAGGCAGAGAAGGCACCAGGATCTCCAAAGGGAGAATATCTAAGTCAATGAGATTTACCTTTTCCTGGGTAAGGGCCAAAGACAAAAGATAAAAGAAAATTAGAAGAAAAGAGTAAGTTGCCGGGTTAAGGCTTATGCTCATATTGAAGAGAAATAGTCAAAACAGATGGAGTCTCCATGATAAGCTAGAATGTCTAGCCCCCCACCTGTGGTCCTTAAGCCCACATCTTTAGTTCTTCATCTTCTGCAGCTTCCAAATTAGACACACATGTGTTCCCTCCAGTAGGTCTCTCTAGGTTGTATTCCCTCTTTCGTTCACAATGCACACAGGCTTTTGACAAACGTTTATCTCCTCAATGAATAAATAAATGAATGAGAAGGCAGTGGAAATAAAGAAAAAGTTTTTTTTTTCTTTTTTTTTTTTTGTCTTTCTCTTTATTTTTTAAATCGTTTCCATCTTTCAAGAGATGCTCGTTTGAAGGGGAAATTCTCACGGAGTATGAAAATTTGTTCTAAGAACGGAGTTTCCGAACACAGCTAAGTAGCAGTAGCTTCCATCACATACCTCGCAAAAATAATGGGAACAACAACGGCAATTCTAAAGTTGAAATAGGCCAAGGCCGGGCGTGGTGGCTCACGCCTGTCATCCCAACAGTTTGGAGGCCAAGGCGGGCGGGTCACCTGAGGTCGGGAGTTCAAGACCAGCCTGACCACCATGGTGAAACCCCGTCTTTAAAAAATAAATAAATAAACAAACAAACAAAAAGAAATAGTCCATAAGGTCGAGGTCAGCCAGCCTGAGCAACTGAGCAACATGGGTGGGAAGGCGAGCCCAGCTTAAAAGAGAGAGAGAGAAAAAAATCATAATAAGAATAATAATAAAAGTCAGGCAGCCGATATGGGGGACGCCGAGCCGGAGACATCTGCCAGGACATGGATCTGGAAAGCCCCGTCAGTTCGGACGCATGCATGTCCGTCCCATGGAAATCCCACCGCAAAAGCCTCAGGGGGCCAAGGCAGAAGGATCACGAGGTCAAGAGGTGAAGACCGTTGTGGCCCACGTGGTGAAAACCCGTCTCTCTCTAGTAAATATAGGAAAATTAGCCGGGCGTCGCGTCAGGCCCCTGTAGTCCCAGCTGCTGTGGAGGCTGAGGCAGGAGAATCGCTTGAACCCGGGAGTCGGGGGTTGCGCCTGGGCAACAGAGAAAGAGAGAAACTTAGAAAAGGAGGGAAAACTGATTTTTGCTCTGGAGTGGAGCAGCGATGTTTTAGCTGAGGATTTTCTTCCAGGGAGGTGACCCACAGACAGGGCTGCTGTGCAGAGCTGTGTACGGGGTGTCATTAGAAAACTCAATCTAGATTATAATGATGCTAAGCCCAAAAGTTGTGGGAAGCACCACCTGCCTAATTGAATGCAGAGGTCTACAGAGGAACCTTATAGTCTGGGGGTTAGAAATTAGGGCTTTGGGTAAGATAAATTCTAATTGGTTCTAACTTGTGTGATATACAAATTTAACCTCTCTCAACCACCATTTACTCATCTGTTGTGACTGTTACATAAGACTGCTCCTGCTTTCTGCAAAATGCCTAGAATACATCTTTCTCAACTGGTTTGACCTCTTCTCTCTATGACATTGACCTGCTTCTGATTTCAGGCAACTATAGGAATAGGAACTCCAGTTTGTCATTTCTAGTCCTGGAACTGGCCCCTGCCCAACTAATCCAGTGTCTCTCAAACTCTCTCCTGCTGTGACACATTAGATAATTTAGGTCTCTTGTTTCACAAAGAAATATCTAAGGTCATAGTGTGCTGGTAAATATTGAACAACCACCTCCCTGAAGTGGAAAAATAAAAAGCCCTGATTTGTAGTATTCACCAATATCTATGGTGTAAATGCTCCCACTATGCCAATTGGAAGCTACCAAAACTAAATCACAGAACAGAGTTCAAAAGCAAACTATAATCAGCTTTTGAGAGCCTTTCTAAACTGCTCCAGGACAGCAGTACGAGATGATTTAGGGGCATTCACCACTCCCACCACTTACTCTTTTCTCCTTTCTCTGTTTTGTTTTTTTTTCTGTCTTTTCTTCCTTTCTATGATTGTCTTCCACAACTTCTTTTCCCTTTCCCATGTGTCTGTCAATTCTTGGGACTATTGACTACTCACTTAGAAACTCTGCCAACTTTGCTAAGTCCTGCTCATAGACTAAGTCATAAAATTATGATCTCTACAAATAATACACACAACCAAGATAGTTCTCAACTATTACCACTGAATGAGTTAAGAGTTGATTTTGTTGCCTCATATAAAACTTGCTAGAAATTAAAACCAAAGAATCTCTGGCCATTAAACTGGTATGTAGAATGAGCCAATAATTGCCTCTCAATGTCTTTTATTTGCACAAAGGAATTACCTAATTTTCCATGGGCTGATGAAGTAAGAGAAGGCAGTAATGGCAAAGCAAAGGGACCTGAGATGAAATTAACTCTTCAAGCCCTGGTTGGGATTAAATTTTCATTGTAAAATTTTTGTGAATATTCCATCCCTTTGATTCTAAATGAAGTAGAAGTGTCTCCTATAGATATGATTGTTCACAGGACAAATATTGGACCATACCATATTTTAAAGAATTATTCCTACCACCAAATATAACCTCCCCTCAGCACTCCTCCAAAAGTCTTTGTAATTGGATCCATGACCCAGAATCTTCTTCTACGTCTACCCTGCCCTAGGCACTCTGTTGAAAAGGGTAGAATACACAAGCCTATCAAGTTAAATGAGTCTTTGCCAAAGTGTGAGCAGCAGGGGCCTCTGAGGGTCATACTACATAAAGGGCATTGTGGGATAGGTTCAGATTCAAGGCCTCCTTTCAACTGCTTAAGAATTGATAATCAGGTACATTCTAGAGAGAACAGAGTGCTCCATAGCCGCAGACCAGTAATAATGCTTTTTTGGGAAGATTATTGAGATGCATTTGTAAGTTTTCTGCCTGCTTTCAGAGACAGGGCAACATGCTTAATACAGCACTCATCTGACTCTTAGATATGAATTGTATAATTAAATCTCTGGAGTCCAATGCAGAACAATTGTTTCATATTAGTGTGGCTACATTATATGCTGTATGCTTTAAATGTTCACTTATCTCTTTGAGTGCTCTCAGCTCCTAATAAGAACACTTTGAAGAGGCATCGTTCCAAGAACAACCTTGGATTTAAACTTTGGGATGAAAAGCAAATCAAGGTGTGGAACCATCTTTTCAAAAAGTGACTAAAATCTAAGGGAGACCACATAAAATGCTCTGCTTCAAAATTGATTTGCTTTGTGTAATATCCGTTCCCCATTTTCCTTACTCTATTTCCATTAATGAATTTTTTAAATTTAATTGGAATTGTCCTATAGACTTGCTACCTAATTTAAAAATGGTACATAAAATGATTACTTTGCAGGTGCTACCTGCTTTCAAAATATATACAATAAAGTATAATCTTATAGAACAATTGGAAAGTAATTATTTGTATTAGAGAAAGAGCCATTCCTTAACAAATAGCTTTATGCATTAAAAAAAAAATACTGTATTTTGACAGCCTAATTCAAATGTTATTGATTTACAACAATTGAAGAGAAGAAAAGAATCCAGGGAAGTAAAACTGAAAAACATATAAAAGCTAAATGAAGGATTTGGGGGTGAGGATAATAAATCCCACTAACAGCTGACTCAAATACCAATAACGACATTACTGCCAAAAGTTTATCTATTGCTTACCTAGAGCTTTCAGTCAGAGTCACTAATGCTCATTCTTGAGACAGGATTAAAGTATATCAAGAAGGTCAGTTGGCTTGCCAGTGAGGAATGGAAAAAGTCTTCCAGCCTTAGGCAAATGCACACATTTTTGGAGTAAAACCTGGGCCTCTTGGCTAGGATTTTGATATTCTGTCCAGACCCAATTCCACTAACTTCAGACAGTGGTCAAGACCCAACCGTGAAACGACTAACTGGGTACAACCACAGCTTTCCCATGCTCCTGAATTCTAGACTCTCATTGCCAGGCCCCACCTGGCACACTGGACCTACCTATTCAAGAATGAGAAAGAAACAAATATGAAAACAGACCAAAGTAACAATGACACCCCGAGAGGAGGCTTCCCCCATGTTGCATGTGCCACTCACCTGTTCTCTTACATTACTCACCCAGTGTCTCCACAGGCACGTTGAAGGTAGAACATTGCCTAACAGACCTCTTCATTCTGCAACTTTCTTGCTTTCATCATTCAATGACCTTTTAAAATCTATGGAGCCCACAACCAAAGAACCAGTACTTGATGGCTTTTGAGTAGACAAGTTTCAAGACAGTGAGTTTCATAATACTGAACATCAAGACATTAACCATAACAACACAATGAGAATCAATAGCAAAAACAGTTCTATAAGTGTCTAATACTCTTCTGTCTATAGGAATCAAAAAGTAGCAGGGACCTCAATGTACAAAAGAAATAAGAATTCTCTTCCCTTGTGGAAAAAAAAGACCCAGTGACAGAGTGAACACTGCATCTTTAGTCCCAACTCTCCTCTGAAATTTGCTACCTCTCAGTGTTAATTTTGGAGGGCAAAGTGATGTATACAATAAAAATGTCCAAACTTGAGAAGTTGTCTTATGCCTAGGCACTGGGGTATGGTAGAAAGAGCATTGGCCTAACAGGCAAAAGAACTAAGCTCTGCCATTTGCCCCGTGACTTCTATAAGCTTTGTAAATGGTCAAGTGTTTGTTTCTTCACCTGTACGCTAGGGATAATAATAAACACTCCTACTTCCAGGGAGTTACCATGAGGGTCAGTTGAGAAAATGAATGAAGCTGGTTTGTCTGACACGGAGTCCTAGTGAGAGAAGCCACCACTGCATAAACCCTGCTTAATTTCATCCCCTATAACATATTCTTTGACCCCACTAGAAACTTTCTGTTTCAGTCCAACTTTGTTACTTGGTTAAACTACCAGCCAAAACAGCACCTTTATCCCTTCCAGAGGTTGCCCAAAGCATGAGGAGAAAAATCAGACCTATCAGCTAAGCTGCTATGTCTCCAAAGACATGATGAAACACTGGGGCATGAGGTAAGGCTAACACCATCCTAAAAATGGATCAGAGATGAGATAATACATGCAAAAGAGCTCTGAAACCATAAAGCACTAAAACGCTGTGTGTTGTAACTTAATGAGGAACGGTTGGGTTCGGGTGACAGTATTTCATGGCTGGGCCCAAGGTCACACAGTCAGACCTCAGACATTGCATAGACAGCTGCCGTTCTGACTGAAGAACCAGTGCCCTCGTCATCCTTGTCTCGGTATAGACCCTGAACATTACTCATGCTGCTTCATTATTCTTATTTTAGGGCTTTTGTTGATTTCTGAATAGAGTTTAAATGAGGTTTTCTTTCACAGCTACTTAGAAACACTGGAAAATAACATACTCACATCCTTGACGTGTGTCATTTTGTCTAGGAGATGTCTTTAAAATCCTTGGGACTCACTGAACTAAATTTCGAGGACTAACTTGCAAATCAGAGATCAACTTCCTCTTGAGAGGAAATAAAAGGAACATATATAGCTTGGTTATCGTGGCTGTAGGACAAGATGATAAAGCAGCCACAGCCACCAAGCTAGTGGGTGCCGGTGTACTCTCCGTACTTTTTAAATTAGTAGGTTTTAAAATGCACCAAAGCATTGACCTTCTAAACGAAAGGCATTACCTCTAACTTCAGTTTCTTTTTTCTGCCATCTTCTTATTTTTACCCCAGAAATAACAGAATCTTAACATGCTTCTCTAATCTTCCTCTCAATCCCTGTTACACTTGCCAAACCAATAACCCTGAACCAGAGTTCGTAACTACAGACCGAAGGTTTAAGATGATACAAATTCAAAATAAACTATTTATGTGAAAAAAACACTGAGATCTCAACAACTCATCCCATTATTTGTCTTCATCTATACTAAAAGCACAAAAACAGCCAGAATGTTAGTTTATTTATAAAGACGACAACCACCAGTTCCAGTGGGTCTCTATAACAAATGTGTTGCTCAGCACTGAGTGTCAGACCTGAGTAATAAAGGCCTCAGTTAAGAGCATCATGGAATTTGAAGAGACCTTAAAGGTTATATCATCCAATCTCAACAGTTTACAGATATAAGAAGCTGAGATCCAGGGTAGGGAATCCCTTGCCTGTGGCCACACTGCAGTTAGTGGTCTCATCTTTCTGATCCATCACTCTGCATTACACCATGCTGAAGGTTCTCTTTGACCCTCTAAAAACAAGCCTTATTCCCAGCCCTACGACAATAACATCTTTGCTCCATGTATTGAAAAGGCAAGAAAGCCAATCATTAGTGTAAATTTTAAAATAGGTTATCCTATTCATCTGTCCTCATATGTAGGTCTTTGGAACATGTTGCCATCAAAACTTCAAGGATTTGTGGATAAAAGCACAAGGTCATATGAAATTTAAAAATATATATTTATTTTAATTATGAAAATTATTTGTAATTAATATTAGGCAAATAGCAAAATGCAGTAACATACCAAGGATTTGGAGAGGGGATCATTACTCCCCCACTGTTAAGTCACAGCATGGTAAATAGGCTATTCGGAAACGAAAATGCTCATAAATATATATATGCCATCCTGAGTACCCCTTCATTTCAATAACACTAATTGCCCTTTTTTTCCTTGCTGCTCCTAGCCATATTTCTTGGAAAACAACAGCTGTGTTTATTCAAATAGCAGCATACTGATGACTTGATGATAGGGTAATCTGCTGGAATTCCAAGTGTGACAGTCCCGGAGATAACTTCTCCGCACACCAGAAAAGTATCCTTTGCATCGTACAAAGATTTGGAAAGGAATCCCCACTTTGTTAGCAAGTGGGATTGGGTGTTCTTTATTTCAACTGGTTGCAACATTGAATTTCTTCCAACAAGTATCATATTTTCTGGTTCTTGCAGAATAATCTTCCCATACATCATTGTCACAAAGTAAATCTGCCACATGAACATTTTCACTTCAATGGCTTCTAAGCAAAGGGATTAAACAGTGCCTTGAATTACAATAAAAACAGCCACAAGATTCAGTTCAAAATCAGAGCAATAAATTCCACTTGTTGGTATTTTCTCTGAATCAATGGATACTGGAGGGGATAATAACAGCTTAAGAAGCTATTTACCAGAAAAACAAAATGATCCAAACAAACAGAGACCTAAATATCCCTGGGAATGTAGTTAATTGAAGAAGGTTATTTCTAAGGGTACCAAAGGTTAAATTTCTACAAGAAGTTGTCATCTTTCTTGATGATGACCACTCGAGACATATTTCTACTGAATATAGGATTTATAAAGAATATTTAGACATAAAATAAGTTCAAAAAAGCTAACCAACATTTTTAAAGTTATGAAGCAGTTGGTCTCTTTTAACAATAATCCTTATAACTTGGGAAGTTTTAAATTTTATTATTGAGTCTTGATGTTTATCAAGAACTAAATTCTTTTCTTTAGGAAACTTTGTCAAATCAACTTAAAAGGACAGACTTGTATTGCTGATTACCTTAAAAATATCAATAACAAGTACATATATAAAGCAATATGTTTCAGGTACTCTTTCATGTTATTGAATACATTAGCTCTTTAAATGAAGGGGTCCTTTTTTTTCAGATGGAAAACCTGAAGCACAGAAACCTTGCCACTTGTCCAAGCTCACCCAGCTAGTAAGAAATGGTCAAGATCACAGCCCACGCTTCTAACTCTACAGTTCATGTTCTTCACATGGACACTATACTTCTCTCAAATTAAGTATAGAATGCAAAAAAAAAATATATACAAGACTTAAAAGCAACATCTTACAGATATTAATAATTCCTTCAGATTAAAGGGCATTTACTTGATATCTTACTAAAAAAAAGAAGCCTATGGAAAGAGACTGGACTTAGAAGTCCTGCTAAGTCAGAAAATTTTTAATGCATATATACACCTGGTGCACAAGACTGAAAAGAAATTGAGGAAGCTTATCTCCAGCAAGAAATTTGGACATTTTTCAAAAAGACTATTCTCTCTGTTTCCTGGAGAGAGAAAAGGGAAATAGGCTTCTAAAAAAGTCTGTTCAGGTTGGGTGAGACTTTAGAAGAGCTTTCTGTCTGCCAGAATGAGCTCCCAAAAAGATTTATAAAAATTGTTCTTCTAGAATTTATGTTTGTATTTTGTTTTGTCTGATTTTGGTTTTTAACATAGTAGAATGCTACAGAACTAGAATGGTTTGATGAATTCCTAAAAGGAGACTAATTAATGGTCTATAATTTCATGAAGGCAATTCTGTCTTTGGAATAGGATGAGAACTTAATTCAGCAAATAGCAAACTCACACTCTATTTCTTTACTCACTCAGGATAGCTTTTGGAATATTCCCAACAGCACTAAACAAATTCCAAACCTCTTTGTGTACCATCTTCCCCCTTTTCTTCATGGATTGTATCTTCACTGTAGATTTCAGGTGGAAGTTTTCAAAATCAGAATGGCAATTTCAGACTAAAATGGCTAACACACATGACAGAACCTCTCCTAAATTTTCATGAAAATCACTAAGTGTCTATATGTGTGTTTGTATATCAATATGTATATAAATGTATGTGCATGTCCATGAGTATCTATGTGTTTGTCAGAGATTTTGTGTGTGTATGTGTGGGTCAAATGAAAATGAAAGTAGGCATAGGAGAAAAAGTAGAAATATAGTCTCAAAATTTACAGAGGATTTCAAGGGGAACAAGCAGAATAAAAAGAATTCAGCAATAAGTAAAGACATAACTAAAGAAAACATTCAAGGCTTTTAAAAATGTCCTAAATACATGTATATAAATAATTCAATATGTTCCAGAAAAAAATTAAGTTAAAAAATCTATATCTAGAAGAATCCTTGGACAGTGTTTTTCAAGAATAAATAAATTTCTTATAAACATTCAGAAAAAATGTATTCTACACTCAAAGGAACAAAATTAAAGTTAGCCTCAGACTTCTAACTTTGTAAGTTAAATTGCAGAAGACAAAGAAACATGCATACAGAATGTTAAAAGTAAATTTAATATCTAACCTATTTGTTAATCTATTTTAAATGCATAATAAATCATATCTCCATATTAAGACTTCTCAAGGCTTTTCATTGCCCTTATAACAATGTACCAAATCCCAACCGTGATTCACATGGCCATCCACCATCCACGATGGAGTTTTTACCCACTCTTTATAGGATTTATATGTTCC
Organism: Cebus imitator; assembly: GCF_001604975.1. NCBI lineage: Eukaryota > Metazoa > Chordata > Mammalia > Primates > Cebidae > Cebus > Cebus imitator. The sequence goes on along the minus strand of NW_016107342.1, from coordinate 7,882,983 downwards.
ACTCCTCTTCACTTTCAGTGTTTTAAGTATGCTGGTCCTCTTTCAGCCTCTCAAATTTACCATCTGCTCCTACCTCAATGCGTCATTCATGGAGTTTCTGTTACTTAGAATATTCTTCCTCCTACTCTGTATTTCTGCTAAAATTTCAGGTCTCAGTCTAATGCAATTTTTTAAAGTAAAAACGTTCTCTGATTCTCAAACTAGGTTGTTAGGTTGTTCCTTCTGAATTACATAGCCATATAATTACTCTTGTCTCTCCTTTTTGTCTTCATATCCTTTATGTTTTCAATACCCAATACCTGGTAAATTATAAGCTCCAAGAGGGCATGGCCACCTCTGTCCTATTCACTCTTGTAAGTCTAATATTTAACATTGTACCCAGCACATAGAGGATGTTCAATAAGTGGTTGTTATAGGAATGATCACAATAATGAATGAAACATAAAAATATTCTTAAATATTCAAGAGCTTGGAAAATATATTACCCATATGCCATTCTTTAAGAGTATGTGTGTATATGTGTGCATATCCCAGCCACTCAAAATATTAGTTGAATTAAGAGCTCAAACATGAAAACAGTGTGCTGTAAAATGACCAATGGTGAGGACGGAGATCATTGAAATATGTACTTGCCTACAAATGTATTGAAAACATATCACGATATTAAAGGCAAATAAATAAAATCCAATTTGAAATTAGTTAAAAATTATCAGTAATAACTATTAGTTACAGAATTAAGGCCAATTTTTATTTGTTCACATGCTCTTTTATATTTACCAGTCTATAAAATATATATAATATTTTTCTAATTGAAGAATTACATATTTTTCTACAGAAGAATATACAGTGAAAATTGGGGGCTAAGCATAGTGGTTCACACCTGTAATCCCAGCACTTTGGGAGACTGAGATAGGAGGATTATTTAAGGCCAGAAGTAACAGACAAGTCTGATTAACATAGTGAGACCCCATCTCGATGCAATTTAAGTAAAATAAAATTTTTAAGTAAAAATGAATTAGGAAAAAAGAAAACTAGGGGAGGAGGAAGACAGTTAACAAAATATTCAGTGCGTTGTTTTTCTCAGTGATAGGTTTAAGAATATGGCCATTTGACCCAATTTGGACCTATAGAATACAAACAAAAATCTGCTGACAGGGAGTGCTTCTGGTAAATATTTTCCTTTCTGATGAAAAAGGTGGAAAATGGGAAAAAATTATCTTTGCTTCTTTCTTTGTCAATTTCAGATATGGCTATGTTAGAAATTATCTCACTACAAAACATCTGAAAATTACTCATCTACTATACTACCAAAAAAAAAATATTCTCTCATTATAAAGATTGGATTTATTTTTATAACATTATTTAGGAGTTTTTTTAAATGATTTAAGCTTTTATTTTAGATTCAGGAGTACTTGTGCAGATTTCTTACATGGGTATATTCTATAACACTGAGGTTTGGGGTATGACTAGTCCTGTCACCAGGTTGTAAGCATAGTACCCACTAGGTAGTTTTTCAGCCCTTGTTCCTCTCCCACTCTCCCCATTCTGGTAGTCCCCAGTATTTATTGTTTCTATCTTTATATCAGTGTGTACCCAGTGTTTGGCTCCTGCTTATAAGTGAGAATATGCAGTATTTGGCTTTCTACTGCTGGGTTAATTTGCTTAAGGTAATGGCCTCCAGCTGCATCCATGCTATTGCCAAGGACATAAGTTTTTGTGTCCATTTTTTATGGCTGCCTAGTATTCCACAATATATATATGTATCACTTTTCCTTTATCCAGTCCTCCACTTATGGGCATCTAGATTGATTCCATATCTTTGCTATTGTGAACAGTGCTGTGATGAACATACAAGTACATGTGTCTTTTTGATAGAACGATTTATTTTCCTTTGGGTATATACTTAATAATGAGATTGCTAGATTGAATGGTAGTTCTGTTTTAAGTTATTTGAAAACTATCCAACTTGTTTTCTACAGTGGCTGAACTAATTTCTATATCTACCAACAGTGTATAAGCATTTAAGATTTGGAAATTTAAAATCTTATTTTTAGTCTACTCTTGTCTTACCATAAATTTTATAAGATGCTCTTTAGTATGATGACTCCTACTGTTCTTTACACCTGAAATGATTTAACCTGTTTTTATCCTGCGAATTTTAGTTTTTCAAGCCCAATTCAGACATAATCTTCATCATAAATTATCTTTAACATTTGAGAAATAATTATTTGGGGTTTATTTTTTGTTAATTAGCCAACTACTTTCATCAGAAAACTCTTGCAAAGCATAAAGAAACAGGTAATCGTACATGCAATAAATATTCAAGAGATACAATTAGAAAACATATATAGATTCTGAGAATATGGAATAAAAATACATTTTCTTATTCCTCTAAGTACAACTAAAAGTTCTGGACATTATATATAAAAGAAATATTAGTGAACTCAAAAGTGGAGAGAAGGGGCAAACTGAACAGGACGGATGGTCAGAACTCAAGAAACAAGTTCCCTAGGTTTTATACACACACACACACACACACACACACACACACACATATTATACTTTAGGTTCTGGGGTATGTGTGCAGAGCATGCAGGATTGTTGCACAGGTATATACATGGCAATGTGGTTTGCTGCCTCCATTCCCTGGTCACCTATAACTGGCATTTCTCCCCATGTTATCCCTCCCCAGCCTCCCTACCCCCTGCTGTCCCTCCCCTAGTCACCCCCCACAGACCTCAGTGTGTGATGCTCCCCTCCCTGTGTCCATGTGTTCTCATTGTTCAACACCCACCTGTGAGTGAGAACATGTAGTGTTTGATTTTCTGTTCTTGTGTCAGTTTGCTGAGAATAATGGTTTCCAGATTCATCCATGTCCCTACAAAGAACACAAACTCATCGTTTTTTATGGCTGCATATTATTCCATGGTGTATATGTGCCACATTTTCCTTTTCCAGTCTATCATCAGTGGGCATTTGGATTGGTTCCAGGTCTTTGCTATTGTAAATAGTGCCGCAATGAATATACATGTGCATGTGTCTTTATAATAGAATGATTTATAATCCTTTGGATATATACTCAGTAATGGGATTGCTGGGTCAAATGGAATTTCCATTTCTAGATCCTTCTTTATGTGTCATATATTCCAGAGTTGGACCTAAGAAACTGACAACCTCAAAGAAATAATAGCCGAAAATTTCTCAAATTTTGCAAGAGGCATAGCCTATAGATTTAAGAAGCAAACAGGAAAAACACTATGAAATCATACTATAAAACATCATAGTCAAAATTCTATAAGCAAAGACAAACAAGTCCTAAAAGTAGTGAGATAGAAACAAAAGCTTATATATATTAAAATATAATAAATCAGGGACAGTAGATTTCTCATCAAAAACTATGAAGACCAGAAGGAAGTGGCACATTTTTTTCAAAAGAAAGAAAGAAAACAAGTATCAATCAAGAATAATATACGCAGAGAAAATATCCTTCAGCAATAAAGGAGAACTCAAAATATTCTCAGATGAAGTAAAACTAAGAGAATTTGTCTTCAGCAGACCTACCCTAAAAGAATGGATAAAGAGGCCAGGTGCGGTAGCTCATGCCTATAATCCCAGCACTTTGGGAGGCTGAGGCAGACAGATCATGAGGTCAGGAGATCAAGACCATCCTGGCCAACATGGTGAAACCCCATCTCTCTAAAAATACAAAAAATTAGCTGGGTGTGTTCATGGATGCCTGTAATCCCATCTACTCAGGAGGCTGAGGCAGGGGAATCACTTGAACCAGAGAGTCAGAGGTTGCAGTGAGCCAAGATTGTACCTCTGCACTCCAGCCTGGGTGA
>NW_016107342.1:7837439-7879121 GCF_001604975.1 Cebus imitator | reverse complement strand
AAAAAAAAAAAAAAAAAAAGAATGGCTAAAAAAAAATTCTCTTAACCAAAAATAAATGATAAAAGTAGGATCCCTGAAACAGCTAGAAGGAAGAACTTTGCAAACAAAAAATATGGATAAATGCAATGCACTTTCCCTTTTTAAAAATTTTTTCAAATCATGTTTGACAATTGAAGCAAAATGTAACACTGATATGGTTCTAAATGCATGTCAATGAAATATTTAAAATAATGCTGATGGAAGAAATGAATGACCTAAATAAATGGAGAGATATACTGTGTTTAAGGATAAAAATACATAGTAAAAATATTGGTTTTCCACAAATTTATATACAATTGTAAGGCAATTCCTATTAAAATCCTGGCTAGTCATTTTTTTGTAGATATTGATAAGATTATTCAAAAAACAATATGAAAAGGCAAAAGAAGTGGAATAGTTAAAAAATTATTGCAAAAGAATAATAATACAACAATAATGAGTGTACCTGATTTTAATACTTTTTTATCTAGCTATAGTAGTCAAGACTATGTAATAATAATGGAGCAATCAACACATCGATTAACAGAACAGAGAAACCATAAAGAGATCAACACAAATATGTCCAGCTGAATTTTGACAAAGAAGTAACAACCAATGAAGGAAGAATAGTCTTTTCAACAAAAGGTGCTAGAACAACTAGACATCCATAAGCAATTATAATAATAATTTTGTCATAAACCTTACACCTTACACGTACACAAATTTGTGCAACCTTACACCTTATACAAATTAATTCAAAATGGATCACACACTTAAAGGTAAATTGTACAAGTATAACATTTTGGGGAAAAAATTATAGGAGAAAATGTTTGTGTTCCAGGTCTTGGCAAAGTGTTTTTAGACTTGACAAAAAGCATATCTATAAAGGGAAATATTAATAAATTAGACAAAGTTAAAAACTTTTGCACTGAGAAAAAATTCTATTAAGAGGGTGAAAAGACAAGCTACAGACGGAAACAAGATATTTGTAAACCATGTGTCTGACAAGGAACTAGTATCTATAATATATAAACAACTATCAAAACTCAGTAGTTAAAAAAAAAAAAAGCTAAATCAAACAATAAAGAAAACAGGCACAAATGAGTGAACAAATAGTTCACCAAAGCAAGTAAATAGCAAATAAGCATATGAAATTATGTTCAATATAATTAGCCATAGGGGACACGCAAATTAAAACAACAATGAGACATTATTACATGCCTATCAGAGTGGCTGACATTGAAACAGAAAGTGACAGCAGTAGCTACTGGCAAAGATAATGAGATATTTGATCACTCATACGCTGCTGGTGGAGTTATGAAATGGTGTAGTCACTCTACAAAACGATTTGGAAGTTTCTTTCAAAAATAAACATGCAACTGTTATACAACCCAGCAATTTCAGTCGCATGCATTTATAACAGAAAAATGAAAACTTATGTTCATCCAAAATCTTTATACAGTGTTCACAGTAGCTTATTTGTTTGTAATAGCCAAAATTTGAAAATAATTCAGATGTCCTTTCACTAGGTGCATAATAGGTAAACAGACTGATGCACACCTATCACAGACTGCTATTAAGCAATAAAAAGGAACAAATTATTGATAAACACAACAACCTACAGGAATCTCCAGAGAATTACCTGGAGTATAAAAAAGCCAATCCTGGACATAGAAAATGTAGTACATTTATACCATGAAATACTATGCAGACATTAAAAAGAATGAAATCATGTCCTCTGCAGCAACATGGATGGAGCTGGAGGCCACAATATTAAGTGAACTAACTCAGAATCATAAAATCAAATATCACATATTCTCACTTATAAGTGAGAGCTAAACAATGGATATGCATAAACATAAAAATGAAAATAATAGACCCTGGGGCCTCCAAATGGAAGAGGGTGAAAAGCGGATGAAGGCTGAAAAATTTTCTATTGGGCACAATGTTCAGTATTGGGGTGGTAAGTGTACTAGAAATACAATCCCCACCAGTATGCAATATAGCCATTGATATGATTTGGCTGTGTCCCCACCAAATCTCATCTTCAATTGTAAGCCCGATAATCCCCACGTGTTTAGGGAGGGACATGGTGGGAGGTGACTGGATAATGAGGGTGGTTTCCCCCCATGCTGTTCTTGTGATGGTGAGTCAGTTTTTATGAGATCTGGTGGTTTTATAAAGGGCTCTGCCCTTTCACTCCTCATTTTCTCTCTCCTGCATCCATGTGAGGAAGCTTCTTGCTTTCCTTTCGCCTTCCACCATGATTGTAAGTTTCCTGAGGCCTCCCCAGCCATGTGGAACTGTGAGTCAATTAAGCCTCTTTCTTTTATAAATTAGCCAGTCTTGGGTAGTTCGTTATAGCAGTGTGAGAATCAACTAATATACGCATGTAACAACAAAAACAAAAAGAAATAAAATGGATATTTTTAAATAATTTTAAAAAGAAAAAGTCAATATCAAAAGTTTAAATACTCTATGAAACCAGTTATAAGATATTCTTAAAATGATAAAGTTATAGAAATGGAGAACAGATTAGTTCTTATTAGAAATTAAGAAGAAAGTGGGGACAAGAAGGGAGTGGGGACAGATGGGAAGTGGGTATGGCCTTAAAAGTGCAACACAAGGGATTTTTGTGGTACTGGAGATGTTCTTTATTTTGGCTGCATCAATGCCAATATACTGGTTTTTATATTGTAGTATAGTTTTGCAAGATATTAACAGAGAAACTGAAAAACGAGTGCATGGATTCATTGCATGTAAATGTACACGTATTTCAAAATTAAAAGCTTACTTAAAAAATACATATATGTAACACTTTCCATAATAAAACCCTGATAACAATCTCTAACAAAAAGCAATGAATAGGAAAATTATAAACCCATCGTATTCATGAATATAGATATAAAATCTAGGTTAAAATACCATCAAATCTAATTCAAAAGAACATTAAGGTCATTCTTTCTCATCTTAGCAAAGGATTTATTTTATGACTATGAAGAGTTTGATATTAGGATATTTAGTAAGCAAGATCATAAAATTAATAAGTTTTAAAATGTTATTATCCAAGCAATTTCCAAGTAGGCATTTAACAAAATCCAACATCTATTACTTACTTCAAAAATAAGATATGGCAGAGACTGTTACTAGTCATCAAACATTTATGTGCTCCTTAATCTTTCTCAATCCAATGAATCTAAGTGGTCTAGACATATGACTAATTATTACCAATTAAACGTTGGAAGAAGGAAGAACAGTTGTGCTCTCTTCACATTCAACCTCGTGTAGGTGGTTGAAAGAAAAAAAAAAATAGAGCTGGTGGAGTTAGAATTTGGAAGCAGCCTGGATCCCTGGAACACTATTTGGGAAGAGAAACTGATAGTAGTGTGACCTATTACATACTATGATATGAGCAAGGGATAAATCTTTGTTGTATTAAACCATAGAGATTTTACAGTGCTTTTGTTATTGCAGCATAGCCTGTGTTACGCCCAACTAATATAACTGATACAAATCTTCTGAGTCAAAAGACAGAATCATGTTTAATACTTTCCAAACCAAAATTCCATAGAACAATCACTGTGATCTTTGGAAAAATGGTGTCCTGCATACCTGATCTCTCATTTAATAACTTTCAGCACACATTTGCATGTTGAAGGCTCTGAGAAGTCCTGTAGAAAAAAATCTGCGTCTTCGTTGAATTTAACATTTCACAAACATATTTCACAATTTAATCTTTTAAATAATGAAACATCTCTTGACCAATGAATTTGTATTCTACAGAACAAATTGAAGATAATAAGGCACTTGCACTTGCTTTGGCAGCATATACACTAAAACTGGAATGATACAGAGAAATTTGCATTTCCCCTGCACAAGGTTGTTACACAAATTTGTGAAGCATTCCATAGTTTTTAAATGAAAGAAAAGAAAAAATAGATTAAAAAAAAAGAAAACACGGCACTGGAACTGTTTTTAAGAGATTCAAAAAACAGACCAAAATAGCCACAGATTTGCTAAGGTTTATATCCAAAGTCTTTTATCATAGCTTTATTTATGGTATGAAACAAACAATAGATAAATGCATATCTCTAGGTAGAGGTATATTTAAGCAATAAATATAAAATAAATTAAAAATGTTTTCAAATAGCATTGAATTCCTGAAAATGCATATATTTTTGAACTAAGGAAGTGGGATACAAAAGTATATGTATAGTATAGGCCGGGTTAATATACACACATGCTCTCGCCCAGACAATGAAGTACACCAAAATATTAGTAGTAGTTATCTCTGGAGGCTGGAATCATAGGTAGTATTTCATTTTATTCTTTATACTTTTTAAATATTTTAATCAGAAATACTAAACATTATTTTTAAAAAATACAGAAATAGAACAGCTTCTTTCTTACAAAATGTCTGCTTTGTCCTTCAGCCAGCACCTTATTATAAATAATAATGCTTATAGAGGAGGAATAATCTCTTTTCAGCATGAAACATCTCATATTCATGCAAAAATAATCTGAATACTTATTATTTTTAATAAGAAAAATGTGCTCAAGTTGAACAGTTTTTGTCAAATACTTGATGTGAGTATGTAAAGGAGAACTTGACTTTGTAAAAACTATACTATACAACAAAATGTAACAATCGCTGTTAAGATTTGGAGAGGAACAGGAAAAGGGAGTCTGGGAGCTAGCAGCCAGAAGAGTGTTCTGAAGCTCAGCAAGTTCATCCCTACGAGTTTGGCCTAGAAGCACGCGGCAGTGTGGTCCGATAGAGTCCCATCATCACCACCAACACCATCATTAACACACACACGGACACATGCACACACACCTTCACACTTCACAATGCAAGTTTCTTAAAAAGCCCTTTTGTGTTTTTTTTGTTTTTTTTTTTTGCTCTATGTCTTCCTTAAAGTTTGCAGCTGCCGATTTCCTCCTTCCTGGATTTTCTCTATCTAAAATTCCTCTGTTAAAATAAATATCCAAGAGCACTTTCACTGCATCATTTCCAAGACAAATTTATGGCCAGTGGTAGAATCACTAGGAGTTAACTCACTGACAATTTTATCATCTTCGTGGTAGTCAACTTCCAGGCATATTTCAATATAAAAGCCACTTTGTGGATATATGCTGCCCCTTCAGTAATATCTTTACCATAGCCTCCAGATCATTGTTTTCTGTTTCATCTTCTGTTTTCTTCAGTTCTGCCTTTATTTTTATTTGAACTTTGCAACTCTGATATGTAACATCATAAATTGTTTTGAAATATATATTGCCTCAAAGACTTAACAATAAACTTGTTCCTCCACATGGAATTAGACAGTTCAATGAAGTAAACATACCATTCCCATTTTATTCTCTCTTTCACATATATTCAGTTTTCAAAGTTATAAATTGGTGCTTTCAAGATATAACATTGTACCCTCTTTTAGTGATATTTTTAGTTTGCCTTCTAAAAGAAAAAAATAGATATATTACAGCATGTGCTTACATTTCAAACTTTTAAAGGGATTTTCTATAATAAATACATGGGAAATAGTTATAGTCAATTCATTGGATCATAATATAGTATAGAAGAGGGGAAATGTAGCTTTGTTGTCAGCTCTGGGTTCCAGTTTCAGCTCTACTTAATATTTTGAATAACTCCCTTTCATCATTTACCCGCCCTAAGTCTCTATTTACTTTTCTGCAATGAAAGTATAAAAGTGGTTGTCTCATGGGTTATAATGATGAATAAATGACATCAATTAAATGTACTATATAACAGTTTATCATTGTTAAAGTTTTTCCCAATTATTTTGATTCTATATGATCTACTATCACTAAAAAAATACTATTCTGTTGTGCCTCAAAGAATCCAATGGAAGTCTACATAGCATAGTAAAAAAAATTTGCCTCCATAGACAAGTTGTAAAAAAAATACATTTTTAAATTTTAAATAGCCCATTGACCTTTCTAAATCCTAGACTGGAGGAGGCCATTTCCATTTTTTAAAGGTCACTTATGACATTGCCAGTATGTGGTTGGTAAAGCTTTTTTTTTTTTACTGTAAGCTCTGAAATACAAGTGCAGAATGTGTAGGTTTATTACATAGGTATATGCGTGCTATGGTGGTTTGCTGCACCTATCAATCCATCATCTAATTTTAAGCCCTGCATACATTAGCTATTTATTTTAATGCTCTCCCTTCCTTCTTCCCCCAACCCCTGACTGGCCCCAGTGTGTACTGTTCCCCTCCCTGTGTCCATGTGTTCTCATTGTTCAAGTTGCTCTTATGAATGAGAACATGCAGTGCTTAGTTTTCTGTTCCTATGTTTGCTGAAGATGATGGCTTCCACCTTCATCCATGTCCCTGCAAAGGACATGATCTCATTACTCTTTATGGCTGCGTAGTATTCCATTGTGTACATGTACCATATTTTCTTTATCCAGTCTATCGCTGATGGGCATTTGGGTTGGTTTCATGTCTTTGCCATTATAAATAGTGCTACAATAAACATATGTGTGCATATATCTTTATAGTAGAATGATTTGTATTCCTCTGGGTATATACCCAGAAATGGGATTGCTGGGTCAAATGGTATTTCTGGTTTTAGATCCTTGAGGAATCACCACATTGTTTTCCGCAATGGTTGAACTAATTTACATTCCCACCAACAGTTTAAAAGCATTCCTATTTCAGCACAGCCTCTCCAGCATCTATTGATTCCCAGCCTTTTAATAATCACCATTCTGACCGGTGTGAGATGTTATTTCATTGTGGTTTTGATTTGCATTTATCTAATGATCAGTGACGTTGAACTTTTTTTCATATATTTGTTGGCTGCATAAATGTCTTCTTTTGAGAAGTATCTGTTCATATCCTTTGCCCACTTTTTGATGGGGTTGTTTGTTTTTTGTAAATTTGTTTAAGTTCCTTGTAGATTCTGGTTATTAGACCTTTGTCAGATGGGTAGATTACAAAAATTTTCTTCCATTCTGTAGGTTGCCTGTTCACTCTGATGATAGCTTCTTTTGCTGTGTAGAAGCTCTTTAGTTTAATTAGATCCTATTTGCCAATTTTGGCTTCTGTTGCAATTGCTTTTGGTGTTTTCATCATGAAGTCTGTGCCCATGCCTATGTCCTGAATGGTATTGCATAGGTTTTCTTCTAAGGTTTTTATGCTTTTGGATTTTACATTTAATTCTTTAATCCATCTTGAGTTAATTTTTGTATAAGGTATAAGAAAGAGGTCCAGTTTCAGTTTTCTGCCTACGGCTAGCCAGTTTTCCCAGAACCATTTATTAAATAAGAAATCCTTTCTTTGTTGCTTATTTTTGTCAGGTTTGTCTAAGACCAGATGGTGGTAGATGTGTGATGTTATTTCTGAGGTCTCTGTTCTGTTCCATTGGTCTATATCTCTGTTTTGGTACCAGTACCATGCTGTTTTGGTTACTGTGTCCTTGTAGTATTATGCCATATAGCACAATGCCTCCAGCTTTGTTCTTTTTGCTTAGGATTATCTTGGCTATACAGACTCTTTTTTTGGTTCTATATGAAATTTAAAGTAATTTTTTCTCATTTTGTGAAGAATGTCAATGGTAGTTTGCTGGGAATAGCATTACATCTACAAATTTCTTTGGGCAGTATGGCCATTTCACAATATTGATACCTTCTATCTATGAGGATGGAATGTATTTCCCTAACAATGGTTTGTAGTTCTCCCTGAAGAGGTCTTTCACTTCCCTTGTTAGCTGTATTCCTTGGTGTTTTGTTCTCTTTGTAGCAACTGTGAATGGGAGTTCATTCATGATTTGGCTCTCTGCTTGTCTTTTGTTGGTCTCTAGGAATGTTTGTGATTTTTGCACACTGATTTAGTATCCTGAGACTTTCCTGAAGTTGCTTATCAGTTTAAGGAGTTTGGGAGCTGAGATGATAGGGTTTTCTAAGTGTAGAATCATGTCACCTTCAAACAGACAATTTGACTTCCTCTCTTTCTATTTAAATACTTTTTATTTCTTTCTCTTGCCTGACTGCCCCACCCAGAACTTCTAATACTATGATTAATACAAATAAAAGAGGCATTCTTGTCTTGTGCCAGTTTTCAAGGGGAATGCTTCCAGCTTTTGCCCATTCAGAATGATATTGGCTATGGATTTGTCATAAACAGCTCTTATTATTTTGAGGTATGTTCTATCAACATCTCGCTTATCAAGACTTTCTAACATGAAGGGATGTTGAATTTTATCAAAGACCTTTTCTCCATCTATTGAGATAATCATGTGGTTTTAATCATTGGTTCTGTTTATGTGATGGATGACATTTATTGATTTGCATATGTTGAACCAACCTTGCATCCCAAGGATGAAGCCAACTTGATCATAGTGGATAAGATTTTTGATGTGCTGCTAGATTCAGTTTGCCAGTATTTTGTTGAATATTTTTACATTGATGTTCATCATGAATATTAGCTTGAAGTTTTATTTTTTTTGTTGTGTCTCTGCCAGGTTTTGGTATCAGGATGAGGTTGGTCTCATAAAATAAGTTAGAGAGGAGTCCCTTCTTTTCAGTTGTTTGGAATACTTTCAGAAATAATGGTACCAGCTCCTCTTTCTACCTCTAGCAGGATTTGTCTGTGAATCTGTCTGATCCTGAACTTTCTTTAGTTGGTAGGCTATTACCACCTCAATTTAAGAACTTGTTGTTGGTCTATTCTAGGATTTAACTTCTTGGTTCAATTGTGAGAGGGTGTGTGTCCAGAAATTTATCTATTTCTTTTAAATTTTCTAGTTTATTTGCATAGAGGTGTTTATAGTACTCTCTGATGGTAGTCTATATTTCTGTGAGGTCAGTGGTAATACCCTTTAATCATTTTTATTGTATCTATTTGATTCTTCTCTTTTCTTCTTTATTTGTCTAGCTAGCAGTCTATCTATGTTGTTAATTTTTTCAAAAAGCTAGCTCCTGGATTCACTGATTTTTTCAAGGGTTTTCATGTCTCTATCTTCTTCATTTCTGCCCTGATCTTAGTTATTTCTTGTCTTCTGCTAGTTTTTTTAATTTGTTTGCTATTGCTTCTCTAGCCCTTTTAATTGTGATGTTAGGCTGTTGATTTGGGATCTTTCTAGCTTTCTGATGTGAGCATTTAGTGCTATAAATTTCCCTCTGGACACTGTTTTAGCTGTGTCCCAGAGATTCTAGGACACTGTCTCTTTGTTCTCATTGATTTCAAAGAACTTCTTGATTTCTGCCTTAATTTCATTATTTACCCATGAGTCATTCAGAATCAGGTTGTTCAGTTTCCATATAGTTGTGTGGTTTTGAGTGAGTTTCTTAGTCCTGGGTTCTAATTTGAATGAACTGTGGTCTGAGAGATTGCTGATTATTATTTCAGTTCTTTCGCATTTGCTGAGAAGTGTTTTACTTCCAATTATGTGCTCAATTTTAGAATAAGTGCCATGTGGCACTGAGAAGAATGTATATTCTATTGATTTGGGGTGGAGAGTTCTGCAGATGTCTATTTGGTCCACTTGATTCAGAACTGAGTTCAAATCCTGAATATCCTTGTTACTTTTCTGTCTCATTGATCTGTCTAATATTAACAGTGGGTTGTTAAAGTCTCCCACTATTAATGTATGGTATTCTAATTCTCTTTGTGTGTCTCTAATAACTTGTTTTATGAATTTTGGTGCTCCTGTATTTGGTGCATATATATTTAGGATAGTTAGCACTCCTTATTGCATTGATCCCTTTATCATTATGTAATGCTATTGTCTTTTTTAATCTTTGTTAATTTAAAGTCTGTCTTGTCAGAGACTAGGATTGCAACATTTGCTTTTTTTTTGTTTCCATTTACTTGGTAAATATTCCTCCATCCCTTTATTTTGAGTCTATGTGTGCCTTTGCATGTGAGATGAGTCTCCTAAATACAGCCCACAGATGGATCTTCACTCTTTTTTTTTTTTTTTTTTTTTGAGACAGAGTTTCGCTCTTGTTACCCAGGCTGGAGTGCAATGGTGCGATCTCGGCTCACCGCAACCTCCGCCTCCTGGGTTCAGGCAATTCTCCTGCCTCAGCCTCCTGAGTAGCTGGGATTACAGGCACGCGCCACCATGCCCAGCTAATTTTTTGTAGTTTTAGTAGAGACGGGGTTTCACCATGTTGACCAGGATGGTCTCGATCTCTTGACCTCGTGATCCACCCGCCTCGGCCTCCCAAAGTGCTGGGATTACAGGTGTGAGCCACCGCGCCCAGCCGGATCTTCACTCTTTATCCAATTTGCCAGTCTGTGTCTTTTAATTGGGGCATTTAGCCTATTTACATCTAAGATTAATATTGTTATGTGTGAATTTGATCCTGTCATAATGATGCTAGTTGATTATTTTTCATACAAGCTCATGCAGTTTCTTCACAGTGTCATTGACCTTTATATTTTACTATTAACTACTAAAAATATATTCTGCAAAATTATACACACTCATGTATTGAGTACTTTATGGATTATTGACAAGAAATTTCTTAACATAACCTATTTTCACCTACCACGTAACTTTAGCTGGTGCTAAAAATAGGTAAACAAAGTTTATTATTCTAGGAGGTAATACATGCCCAAAAGACAACTATATCATAGAAAATCACAAAATGTTCTCCAAAGGCACCCAAATTTTACATGGATTTTATCCTTTTTATGTATTTTTTTTCTGCCAATCTCTATTAAATCAGTAAGTTGATGGTTTATGGAAAACAAAATTCTATTTTTCCCTATCAGACTTTCATGTTGCCAGTCTTAGTTGACCACTATTTTAGCAAGATGGCAGCCCCTACTTTAAAGCTAAGAAATGCCACTGGGCATGGAGTGAGATGTTGCTTTAAACATACTCACAACCACATCGGTTGCTTTCATAGTTTGTCGTGGGGTAGGGGAAGAAATGGAGAAAGTTAAGTACCTATTACAATTTCAGCAGACATACTACTGAGATAAATCTATTTTGACCTTTGTTCACATTCCATCTGCTCTAGTGACTAGGGTGAGTTCACAGGTTTACGATGAGTCAGGCTTCATTTACATTCTCAGAAATATTTGCAGTTTGGAATATTTGACAGTAACACACCCTGAGTGTGGAAACTAAGTTACTTAAGGATTTACTAAAGATGTTGCCGTGATCTAGGTGAATTGATGAAGGTGATCAAGCAGGGCTTTTGCACTAAAAGTACCTCAGTGTCCTGAGGTAACCCCTGAGCCAACCATGTCATCATACAGTTGCCCCCTGGCCAAATCATGACATGTTCCCAATAGAGATAAAATCAATTAAAATAAATATCAAGAGCAACCTTGAGAAGGTGATAAGTCACAAAATTCTACTAAGTAGACATATATGCAAAGCAGAAGAGGATTACTCCCATGCCTTGAAGATGAAGTTAAAATCCAGGAAGAGCACAGCTGGCAGGGATAGAACTACATTTCCAGGTTGATATCTACATGTACAACTCTGTCTTTAGGATCAAATGGTAGAAACATTGCCCTCTTATTTAGTGCTCCCTGGTCACAAGAACCATCAAAAGCCAATGAAAGGAATTGCCCCTACACTAGAAACAGCAAATCACCCAAGGAGTCCTTACTGAGCCACTACCCCTCCCAAGTACCTCCCAAGGTGCTCCATCTTAGTCTCTTTAGCTGGTTCCCCTCATTTGTTTGATCTCTAAACAGGGGAGGTTTGAGTCCTTAAGAATCTCTTTGTAATCTATAATTAACTTGGTTTGATACTTATTCAGTCCCAGAGTTTTCAGTATTGTCTATTCATAGGATTAAAATTCTCCAAATTTTCTCTCTAGCCCTAAGCTCTTGATTTAAATATAAACTCACCTACTTAACATCTCCACCAAATTATCCAATAAGCATCTCAAACTTACCATATCTCAAACTTATTTCCCCTTCCCAGTCTATCCATTCTGTAGTCTAACTTATTTTAGTAATCAGCACATCTATTCTGCTGTTAACTAAGCCCAAAATCCTTCAAGTCATCTTTGGTGTCCCTCTTTCCTTAACAAATTCTTCAGCAAATGTGTCAGTGCTTTGCATATGTCCAAAATCCAACCACTTCTCAATGCTTCCACAAACTTTATCCAAGCACCACCATCTCTTGCTTAAACAGTTATATCAGCATCCTAACTGATCTCACTAATTCCATACCTGCCCCATTACAGACAATTCCACAGGCACAGCAACTAGGGTGATGCCCTTAAAAAATAAGTCTGATCATGTCACTCCTCTACATAAAACCTATCAAAGACTCCCCATGTCCTTGGCGCAAAATCCCAAGTGTGTGCCAGGGCAAATCAGGCCTTACTGATCTAGATTCCTGGAGCTCTACCTTCCACTCTGCTTTCCACCAGCTCACTCTGTCACACACACCCCAGCCTCCTTGCTCTTCCTCAGTCACTGCAAACTCACTCCTGCTTTGGGGTCCTTGGACTTGCTAGTACCTCTGCATAAAATGCTCTTCTACAAAGATGTTCCTTCCTTTCTTCAGATCTCTACACAAGGGTCATCTCCTCAAATAGGCTTTTGATGGTCAGCATGTATCCCTCTTTTCTGGCTTTATGTGTCACTATAATACTTATCACCACCAGACATATTTTGTATTGTTTATATTTTTATCTTTCTCTCCTGAATAGAATATGAGATTTTTAAGCACCAGGATTTTGTTTATTATCATTACCACATTGTGCACAGAACATACCACAATACCTGGAACATAGAAAGTGTCCAATACATATTTTGAATGAATTAACATATCAACGCAGTTCCTGTCTTCAAGGAACTCGCCAGCAAGTGAGGGAAATCATGATATGCACAGCTAGCTATAATGCAACCAACTGGGATTAAACAGATTACAGCGAAGCACACACAGGAGACAAAATGATTTCTAGCTGGGGTTAGAGAAGGGTCAAAGTTTTCACACACTCACATACATTCAGACATACACATGAGTATTTAAATTAGGCTGAAAAAAAGTAAATAAGATCTCAACAAGAAGAGACATGGAGACTAGCATGGGCACAGGGCAAAAACTTGAGTGTTTAAATGATCCTGAGTGGCAGCCATCTGGAAGCTAAATACAAAGGAAAGGAGAGGAGGCTGGAAAAAAAAGAGTGAGCCAGATTTTTGAGGGGTCTTGAATGCAATGAAAGGTGATGCTGTTTTATGCAGCCATGAAATATTTGTTAAGGAACTCCTTTGGGCCAAACTCTGTGCTCAGTGCTTAGAATGTAAAATTACATTCCCACTCCCTGTGCTCAGGAAATATACCACAGAGCACAGCATATGTAAATATTTCATTACACATGAAATACTTGTGTGTGATGTGTGTAAATACTTGCCCTGTGCTCATGCTAGTCCCCATGTCTCTTCTTGTTGAGATACATACGCACATAATGAGTGCCATTATGTGTTATGAGTGTCATAGCAGCCACCTGAGGGCCATACGATGAAGGAATGAGAATCCTATCGTGTAGAGAGGAACTTCCAGAAATATCTTATGGAGAACAGGAATCAAGGACTTTTGAGCTGGAGATTAAAATAGTGGGTTCCAAATTTTGGAAAGATTGTACAAATTAAGGTAGGCAATTAATAAGAAGGGAGAAAGCTTGGCGAAAAAAAAATGTAACTTTCTTTTGGGTAAGGATTAAAAGCCTAATCAAATTACCTTAGACCAGGAAAGATATCTTATCCCCTGTACTGGTGAGTACTTACCATCCCAGAAATTTCCTAAAGATAAACCAGTCTTATCTGTGTAGAAGGAAAGTTGATCAAAATCCTCCTATTTGGTGATATATTACATTTTTCTTTAAATTAAACTATGTAAGAAATCTAGAAAAGGCTGTAAAAAATTGTCAAGGTGAGGAAAAAAGAAGAACGATGTGGACAAGTATTTCTTTTGTTTTTTGGGGGGGCGGGGACGGAGTTTCGCTCGTTACCCAGGCTGGAGTGCAATGGCGCGATCTCGGCTCACCGCAACCTCCGCCTCCTGGGTTCAGGCAATTCTCCTGCCTCAGCTTCCTGAGTAACTGGCATTACAGGCACGCGCCACCATGCCCAGCTAATGTTTTGTATTTTTTTTAGTAGAGACGGGGTTTCACCATGTTGACCAGGATGGTCTCGATCTCTTGACCTCGTGATCCACCCGCCTCGGCCTCCCAAAGTGCTGGGATTACAGGCTTGAGCCACAGCGCCCAGCCTGACAAGTATTTCATGTGTAATGAAATATAACATGGTAAAGGCCGGGCACGGCGGCTCATGCCTGTAATCCCAGCACTCTGGGAGGCCGAGGCGGGTGGGTCACGAGGTCATGAGTTCGAGACCAGACTGACCAACATGGAAAAACCTTGTCTCTACTGAAAATACAAAAAATTATCCAGGCATGGTGGTGCATGCCTATAATCCCCGCTATTCGGAAGGCTGAGGCAGGAGAATCACTTGAACCCAGGAAGGGGAGGTTGCGGTGAGCCAAGGTCGTGCCATTGCACTCCAGCCTCAGCAACAACATCAAAGCTCCATCTCAAAAAACAAAAAAGAAAGAAATACAACATGGTATTATGTTGAACGGTCTTTAAGAAGGATATAATTATATCACAGCACCATCTTTTATGTATATTATTGTGTACATTACTTGTATATTGTCAATAGTTTGATAATAACCAAATAGAAAAGAACCTGCGAAATGCTCTCCTCCCATCCTTCAAATCCTCTTCAAGATTTCAAGATGTTAGTTCTGACGAGTTCAAATCATAATCATGGTAATTAGTATTTGACACTTACAGCCTCTTCACCAACAGTACATGTTGTTCATTTGTCAACATATAGTTTCAGTATAGAAAATATTTATCATATATAAGAACCATATTTTGAGCCATTTAGGAACATTTTGATAATCTAAACATACTGAAGGGTGCTTCCACCACAGGTTTTTTTTCTTCGAAACTATTTCTATTTTGTTAAGATGTAATTTTTTAAGCTAAATTAATTCTCAAATTTTTGTTTGTTGCATTGAGCCTATCAGAATTATTTTCTGACTCACAGAAACAGAGTCATAAAATTTACCTGCTGATTTTATAAACAAGTTAAAGTGAGTTAATGTAATTCTCATATATATGAACACATTATGTGTTGATTCTCTGGTCACTACAAATGCATAAAAAAGGATATATCATTGTTTGATGTAAGATTTTGTATCTTTCTCCTCTTCTCTAAAAACTATAGCCCAATGATACTGTTATACAAACACACATTTTCTCATGGTAATTCAAAGCCATTACAGCTCTCTGCTTTCTTACAATAATTGCTTTAGTTGAGATGGCATAATAAGATTTCTTCTCTAGACCAGCATGGATATTTCCTTAGACCATCAGTGTCAGGTTCAAGGGTCATTGGCACCTGCAGTCATTTTCTGTATTAGTCAGTCTTCATGCTGCCAATAAAGACATATCCAAAATGGGGTAATTTATTTATTTTATATATATAATACATATAAATATATTATTTAAAATATATATAATTTATTTATTATATATACATTTTATATATCATATAAATATATTAATATATTTGATATATTCATATATATATAAATTTATATAGATAAAATACATTTTATATATAAAATTAATATATAAATTATATAAATATATAAAATATATAATATATAAAATATAAATATATAAATATATAAATAAATTTTTTATATATACTAAATTTTATATATATAAATATATAAAATATGTTTATCAAAAATTATAAATTATAAATTTATATATAAATTTTAATTATAAATTAAAAATTATAAATATATATTTATCTATTTATTATATATATTATAATATATATATTTATAATATATATATTATAAATATATATATTTATAATATGTATATTATAAATATATATATTTATAATATATATTTATAAATTATAAATATATATATTTATAATAATATATATTTATAAATTATAAATATATATATTTATATATATTTATAAATTATATATTTATAAAAAATATATATATAAATAATATATTTATATAGACAAATATATATATATTTATATTTATATGTATCTAATAAATTACCCAGTTTTGGGTATGTCTTTATTGGCAGCATGAGTCAGAAAATAATTTATATATATATATGTATATAATTGCATTTTAGGTTCTGGGGTAATTTATAAAGAAAAAGAGGTTTCATGGACTCACAGATCCTCATGACTGGGGAGGCCTCACAATTATGGCAGAAGATGAAAGGCACATTTTACCTGGAGAACAGTATAGTGGAAACCACCCCATGATTCAATTATCTCACATGGACCCCTCCCACAGCATGTGGAAATTATGGGACCTACAATTCAAGATGAGATTTGGGTGCAGACACAGCGAAACCATGTCATTATCTAATTTAGAAGAAACACAAGTATGAGGTATAACAACCTTAATGGTAGTTGTAAGTTAGAGTTCTTTGTCATCATGAATTTAATTTTAGAATATTTGCAATCTGCCCTGCTCTGTTAAGTTGGCTCAACAGGTATAGCTACTTTGATGCCTATTTATTAGGATCTGTATATCTTGCTCAGTTTCCCTGCCAAAGTCACCAGGGCCTAAAACCAGCCAGTACATGCTGCCATCTCCTCTGGCTAGGCAGCCAGATTCCCAGGAGTTGGTGGCTCCTGGGTAAGCTTTTCTGACCGCAGTTTGGCCAGGTACTCTCATGAGGAAGTCTGCAAACACCTGCTTGTGGCCACTTGGCAGCTTCCCCAGAAACATCAACTGGAGACTGTATGGTGAGTACATCACAGTCCTAGAGTTCTGGGATTTTACAAAGCAATTTGATAGAGAGCTGATCAAAACAAACCATGAAAGTAAGTAAACAATAAGATAAATATACTTGGAGAAATGGCATTAGAACGTATTTGTGAAAAACAATTCTCCCTGAAGCAGATCCGCAGGGCTTTTTTTTGTCCCAGAATTATCTGATACATTATTACTGACTGTAGGAATGACTATAAAGTATATGATGGTAAAAATGAGTGAAAACAGCACAAGCCTGTGAGAAACTTCAATTGAATTGAAATACACAGAGGGATTAGGTCAGAGAAAGATAAATGTATCTTTAAGCAGTGTGTGCCTGAGAAATTGCGCATGATCAAAAGCCTTCCCACAGTCCCACTTATGACTAAACATCTTCAGCACAAAGGAAAGTACAAACAGGTACATTTCTGTGTTGGAAATGGAAATGAATAGTTCTCTATGTTTCTTTACCTTCTTACATTTGTATAGTCCTTTACGGTTTAGAAAAAAAAAAAAAAAAAAACACCTTCACAGGCATTATATCTTTTGATCCTTACAACAACCTGGTGCATAGGTAAAAGTTTAAAAATAAAAAAGAAAACAGATTTGAGGAAGCCAAGTGGTAGACTTGTTTGAAAGACAGTGTCCTTGACTCCACTCACCAGCTCACTAAGTCCCAGCCTGCTGGCGGTGGGATGGAGCTGGGGAAGATAGATTGTCAGAACAGAAGGCATGAGATGTGTGCTCTGTGTGTGTGTGTGTGTGTGTGTGTGTGTGTGTGTGTGTGTGTGTGTGTGTGTGTGTGTGTGTGTGTGTGATGTGTGTGATTGCCAACTTTTTGCCTTCCAAAACAAACTTTTTAAATGTCTGAATTTTCTGTGATTTCAAAAGACCTGTTATCTATTTCTTCTCCCTTTAATTAACAAAAATAAAATATAGGCATGCAAAGACCATGGTACCATGAATACAGTCTGGTGTGAAATCTTAGGAAAATGTGAGGAAATAGAATAGTGCTCAACTTTTAGCCAATGTGAGATGTGAAAAACCTTCATGCAGTACATATTTATAGAATCCATCCAGAGGCACCAGTAAAACAAATTTGGAGAAAGCCCTTTATGTTAGGCCTGTTTCTACTAAACAAGGGTCATATTCTTCTTCAGGAGTATTTAGGTATTACAACCTTGATTTCTCTAATATTTACAAGAGTCATTGCCCTTGAGTGTAGTTGCAGCATTTCATGGCAGACAACCATCTATTTTAACTTTAATGTTAAATACAGCTATATTTTCAACTAGTTACTTTTAAAACTATTCTCACTGTCTTTTTCCTCAAACTAAGATCTACTATAGCCTCTCTCTCAATAAATGGCATAACCACATGCAATCTTCCAAGCTGTAAACCTTGTTCCCTGGTCAGTTTCCTTTCCTTCTCATCTATACATCATTTAGTCCCATGGATTTCACCTCCATAACAGGCCCCAAATAATTGTCCTTTGCTCTAGCCCCACTGCTGTTATTTCAATCCGAGTGAAAATGTAACAAGGATCTGGATCTTTGCAGAGGCTCTCTCAGGAGCCCATGGGATAAAGTCCCAGGTCCCAAGCATGGTCTGAACAACTCTTGCTTTAGGGTCTAGTTTCCGCCTGGTTTTCCAGACAAGGCTACTGAAACCTAATTTCAGCCACACTGAACTTCTTGCAGCTCCCCAAATCCCATGAAGTCTTCTTGCTCTCTATACTTTTGCTCTTTTTTTGTACATTCTGCATTCAATGAATTTTTCCCAGCCCTATCTTCATTTACTTCAAAATTCAGCTTAAACACCGCCTCCTCTGTGAAAGCACCTCAATTCTCATAGACTTAGCCTCCTCCTTCTATGCCTGAGTTACTCTTGCCTATATTATTATTTTTATTATTATCTGTGGCTTTTGTTTACATTTTTAATGTTTTTCCTATTACTAGTTTATTTCTATTTATTTATTTATTTACTTATTTGAGACAGAATCTTGCTCTTGTTGCACAGGCTGGAATACAGTGGTGTGATCTCGGCACACTGCAACATCTGCCCCCCAGGTTCAAGCAATTCTCCTGCCTTAGCCTCCAGAGTAGCTGGGATTACAGGTGTCCACCACAACGCCTGGCTAATTTTTGTATTCGTAGTACAGACAGAGTTTTTCTATGATGGCTAGGCTGGTCTCGAATTCCTGATGTCAGGTGATCCACCCACCTCAGCCTCTCAAAGTGCTGGGATTACAAATATGAGCCACTGTGCATGGCCCCGAATACTAATTTAAAAATTATTTACTCTATTCTTACTTTATTTGTCACCCTTGAAATTTTATGTATACTTAATAAAGTCTAAAAATAATTAATATCTTAATCCTTTCCCTTAATTCCTATAAAATCTAATACAACACTTTAAACCCATTTTAAAGACTCCTGATCCACATATTATTGTAATCCAGTTTTTTTTTACTCTACAAATCAGTTACTATTATTATCATTATTTTATGAGACTTTTTTTGATACGTGTTTACCCATTACTGCCAGCCAGTTAGTTATTTCTTTTTTGTGTGTGTGTGCACTCATTTAATTACATTGTTGAAATGCTGCCACTTTGTAAATACAAAACTGTTCCTATTTCCTTTTATTGTTAAGAAACACTTTTAAGATTGTTTTGCTAAGTATTCAGTTTTAGGTTGGCAACTATTTTCTTTCAATCCTTGGCAGATATTAGTCCACAATTTACTGGATTTACATTTTTAAATATCTGCTATCAACCTAACTGCCCTTCTTTTGCAGATCCATTTTTCACTTTTAAAACTTCTTTGTCTTTGATGTTTTATAGTTTCACTACAATGTGTCTAGATGTAGATGTATTTATGTCTTTATCCTGCTTTTTAAATATTATCCTTTCCATTTTTCCTAAATTTTTAAATAATGTATATATTATTTTCTCTCTGTTCCCTAGACTCTAGTAGAATTACAGCAAGGAAGTCCATTAGAATTTATAGGCTACCATGTTGCCCAAGTGGAGGTCACTTGATTTCCCTTAGTATATACCTCTATGAATACATATCTCACTGTCTTATCATTGTTTATTTAAACACTCATCACTCCCACTATGTAGTGAGCACATTTAGGTCAGGAATATATTTTATTCACCTCTATCTCAAATACTTAGCATATATAGAAAATAATAAGTAATTGTTAAATAAATGGATGGTAAATGAATTTTAAAATCTCTAAGAAGCAATATATATATATATATATTTACATTGGCCTAATACCAACTTGAATATTGTTATTCCAAGAGACTCTAACCTAAGCCTATGTTTTTAAAATGAGAAAACAAAAGGAAAACAAA
The DNA here is from genome assembly GCF_001604975.1 of Cebus imitator. Lineage (NCBI taxonomy): Eukaryota > Metazoa > Chordata > Mammalia > Primates > Cebidae > Cebus > Cebus imitator. The sequence continues at coordinate 7,858,917 of NW_016107342.1, read as the reverse complement.
TGAGTGTCCTTCTAGCAATAAATATATATTAAACTATATCCCATATAGCTTTCATAGAAATAGATTGACCAGATCTTAAGTTAGTAACCCACATAGGCAAGAAAAAAAAAAAGATGATTTAGAGTGATGATGAAAAAACGTTCGTTCTATCCCATTCAGCTTGCAATTTACCTTATCACTATAGATGTTGAAAAATGAGAATCCAGTAAATTGTGGACTTATCACTATTGAGTGAAAGGATGCCTGGCCTGAAGACTATAATGAAGGATAGTTATTACTGCCTCTGTACCAGTCTGGAGGGCTGCCTTTAATAAGCAACCTAAGACTCAGCCCTGATACTCCTCCTAGTAAGTTGTCTAAACCATACCTGAATGAAGGCAGCAATGCTCTGTTCACAAAATATATGCTAATACTATAAATCAAATTCAAAATTATCTTTACTAGATGAAAACTATTCCTATAAACACAGAAATTAAATATTGTATAAATGATAGGCAGCCTCTTAAGGAAAAAAAAAAAAGGTAAAAATGAATTTTGCCAGATATAGGTGACAGGGGGATGGAGGCAGCAAACCACATTGCCATGTATGTACCTATGCAACAATCCTGCATGATCTGTACATGTACCCCAGAACCTAAAGTACAATAAAAATATGTTTTAAAAAAAATGATGCTGCAAAATCACTGTCACATGGAAATGTGATCAAAGGGCCAACTGTCAAAAAGTTTAAGAAAAATGGTAGATTATTAACTGCCAGGCAGTAAATAAATAAACATATCATAATAAATATAAATATACTATATTTCTGGATTTTAATAGTTTTAGTAAAGTATTGTAGTTTTGTTTATCATTGTAAATAAATATTAACTGGTATACTTGAAAAAAAAATAAAGGAAAAAATGAGAAGTATTGTTAACCAAAGTTGAATATGAGTTTGTTTTCTTTTGGGTTTTCTTTTCTTTTTTTTTTTTTTTTTAACAAGTCAGACACCTTTAGATTATTATGTCCTATTTAAGTCATTAAGCTCTCTCTCACAGAGAATGGATATCGGGGACAAAATTCAGAAAAGAATTACAAAGAGTGCTTAAGGAAAGGGGAAGTTAGAGAATTTTAGGCCAAGAAAGAGATGTCAAAATCGCAGGAAGGAGATGACTAGTGATTTGAGATATATTAAGAAGTCAATACAAAGGATATTCAAGTTCTCTGCATCAGTGATGGACCAAAACCAGAGAATATTGTAAAAATCAAAGAGGAAGAGATTTGGGTTTAGGAAAAAGAATCACTTGACTTCTTGTGTGATAAAACTCTGAATGACTACTGAGCAAGGTTATGCAACCTTCCAAGAGGGATTGAAAACTATGTATTTTGAAAGCCTTAAGCATTCAGATTCCTGCAGGAAGGAGGATGCATCATATCCTTTCTCAAGAATACTTCATTTCTATGAGTTAATGGCATTATCTTATATTCACCATACATTTACACAGAGTCCTGAAAAGCACAATATACTCTATGCTTATTTAATGCTCTCAAGTTTCTCCTCCGGAGCAAAAATATCACAAAAGGTTTAAACTCTCCTCATAGCAGATAAATTTGATGTCTTTAACAATTTTTGTATCCACTAGCCAGACCCTCCTTAATTTCTTTGTAACATCTAATAAATATGGAGCACCAAAAAATACACAGCTCTTCAGCAAGATCTCAGGCAATGCCAAGTCAAAATAGGCAGATTACCCCATGGCTTCTGCATGTCACGCATCTATTAATACATCCTAGAATCATGTTCGCACTTTTAATAACAGCACTAGGCTGCTGACTCACATTCAGTCATGTCTACTTCCTTTGTATATACGTAATTATTCCCTGTCTTATGTCAGCTTGGTTTGTTTTTATCCTTAATCATAACCTGTTTAGCTTGGCCACTCTAAATTTTGGGGTTCATTGAGTTGTTATTCAGGCTTCCATGTATCAATAACACTGCCAAAATGAGGACTTCATTTTCTAACTTGCAAATAATCAAAGCACAATGGGAGTTAAGGAAAGTTCTCTTTTTTTTTTTTTTTTCAATTATTTGGGAGGCCCTCTGCTAGCTGTTTAGGGTAAAATGGACCTGGCTCCTGCTTCCTGATGGATTACAGTCTATCAGAGACAGATATCAATAAATACTAAACTAGAACCCTATACAAGAAGTTCTATGATAGGAGAGGCAGACAGCAACCAGACAAAGGGAGACTGGACACGAGACCTCAGGAGCCGGATGCTGTGGTTCCATGTTACAGTACCACCTGACCTCCGAAGACAAGAAGGATACATAAGAGGAAGAGGCTAAAGGACTGAGAATTTGTACAAATATGTAAAATTAGCTCCTTTAATTCTCATGGCAACCCTATAAGGGCAAGTGTTATTATCCCAAAGTTCTGGATAAGGAACTACAATTTAATAGGGTAGGCAACTTATCTGAGGTGACACACCTCCAGCTAATAAATAACAGAACTGGATTTCCAGTGCAGGTCTATATGACTCCAAAGTCCATGCATCAGAACACGCTGCTTTTCAAAGATTCCCCATGATTCTGATATACTAACACAAATGTCACATGGGAAGAAATCTAAAATTTCAGAAGTCCAGCTAGTGCCTACTACTTCCTCTTTACATGGCATTCAGTCAAATCATGACATCAAACTGACTTGATATAAGCTCATTCCAAACTATTCTGGTAACTTCCTGATACTCTGAATTCAGGAAGCCAACTATCTGATGACTTGCTGGTTATGTTTCCAGGTTTCAAAAATATAATAATCTAGCTATAATTTTAAGGGTCAGCATGTGTTTCAGTTTTTAAAAATGTACCATATTCTCCCACCTTAGGGAAGTTTTTTACTTTTGCAGAGAATATTCTACAGTTAATAACAGTGCAAAGCACTCAAGAATTTCAGCAGTAGCTTGAGTATCTATTTAGATGGCTCAGTGATCATAGTTTCCTGTCAAAAGCAGGTAGCTAATATTTAATATGGATTTAAATAGGAAAAGGAAACAATCCAGGAAATCAATGTAGTACATATAATTAATAAATGATGTCTGAAATTTTTCGTTCAATTCCTGTTACTGTCATCCATCCAACAAATACAATGTTTAAGCTAGTTCCTGCAATAGGTCACTTTGAAAGGTCCTCAGAGTGAAAGTGCACCAACAGCAAGAGCTTATCCCAATTCTATTCTTGACAGAGCATTGGTTCTCCATTTGCTCATTTCTCTGATTTCCCTTGGCTCCAAGGCTGATCCCATTACCAGTAGCATAAGCATATCTTACCCCTAGAATTGCCTTGATAGATAATATTCCAATAGACTCCTAGAAACACACTTCCTACTTCTCAAAATACACCAATATGAAATTTAAATTGGTGTAACCACATTAGAAAAAACAATATTTACTAAAGCTTAACTTACGCATGCCCTATAACCCAGCAATAGAAATGCCTACATATGTTCACCCAAAGAGATGCACCAGAATGTTTATAGTAGTGTCATTTGTAATGTCCAAAAGTGGATTCTATCCAAATGTCCAACTATAGTAGAATGACTAAATTGTGCTGTAATCACATAGTGGAATACGTTACTGCAATGGCAATGAATAACTATATTTAACAATAGGGATGGATCTCACAAACCTACTGATGAGTGAAAGAAGCTAGATACAAAAAAGTGTATATCATGTGAATCTATTTATGTAAAGAACAAAAAGAGGCAAAATTATTTTTTCTTTGAGAAGTCTGCAAAATTGTTACCCTTAAGAGGAGTGGAAACAGGAAGGAGTCATAAAGAGAGCTTCTAAGATGCTAGTTAATCTAAGATGCATTCTTAATTGGGATGTTGGTTAATCAAATGCATATACTTTTGTGAAAATTAATGGACTTACTTTTCTATACATGTATTATTCTTCAATAAAATTTTTAAAACCCCTGAAGGCTTGAAATGTTAGCTAATTTTGAGAGCGTATAAAATGTCACATGTGGGAGAGAAAAATTTTAAGCAAGGCTGTACATTCCAAACAGTATGGACATAAATATCTATTTCAAGATTGACAGGGATTTCAGAACTCAAGACATTTTCATGCCTCCCTACATGTTGCCCTTAGTCTTTTTTCTGTTGCAGCTTCCTATTTACTTTCTCTGATCATAAATAATGTTTCACTTCTGCTCAGAGACTACCCCACACTTCAAGGACATTCCCTGGCCTGTAAGCCTTGAAAGCAAGGCACCAGTCCCTAAATGTTATTGTTCTAGCTCTAAATGTCCTACCCTGGTCATGCAGTCACCTTTTCTTTCTAGGGCATTCTGAGGAATCATCCTCACAATGGCCTTTCTCTCTCTGATGTCTTTAGTTTGCCTAACTCATATCTTACTGTGGCAAATAAAGGTGGTGAAGCTGAGCTGTTTCACATATTGTACTAATTTCACCCAAATGGCCACTTGACTTAGATGGCAGATAATACAGTTTTTGTTTTCACCATTTCCCAGTAGGGTCACCTGCCATTCACAGCTCATTTATAGCACTGACATTCCTGGACCTCCAAAGTGGCCAAATTATAGCTGCTTGAGGTGACCAGCCCCTTCCACATTTCCAGTTCTCTTTGGTAAATCATTCAGAAGCCCTTCAGCAGGCTGCTTATCTAGAGTGATATGAGGATGCTTTTACAATATTGAAAATAGTTAAAATGTATGTTAAGAGAAGCCAACATAACTTCACAAAGGAAAGAAGAGAAGGAATCTGACATTTAGCAAGCACCTACTATGGGCAGAGCATTATGTTCAGTACTTTGCCGTATGAGAACTTGTTTAAGCCTTACACAACCTTATAGCATGGATATTATAATCTCCCTCTTGTAGATGAGAAAATAGAGGCTTGGAGGTTACATATATTGCCCCAAATCACACATGTAAGCCACGTATCAGTAAATCTTCTGTGAAGATTCAATAAATAGTTTAGGCTTTGTGAGTCACACAAGGTCTCTGTCACATATTTATTCCTCTGGTGGTTTGTAGGCTGGTTTTTACAACCCCTTAAAAACGTAAAAACTGTTCTCAACTCCTTGACTGCATTTGGCCCAAAGATGGTAGTTTGTAGACCATTCAAAGACCCCTGTCTTAAGAGGTTGGAGAGAAATATGTAATAAAACACAGGCTCTAGACTTGGTCAGATTTTAATTCCTAATTCTACCACTTACTCATGAGCATTTCTGAAGAGTTTACAAAGGGCCAAGCAACATTCCAGGTGTTTCACATGTGTTCACTTATTTAGTCCTCACAACTCCACAAGGTAGGTCCCATTTTTCTCCCTTTCTACAGAGAAGGAAACTGAGGCCCAGGGTGATTACATAACACCCAGATTTATACACAACAAGAAAGTCGTGGAGCCCAGGCCATTAGCTACAAAGCTGATGCTTTGAATGGCCATGCTAATATTATCAAAGTCAATCATAAACTACCTGATCAGGACAAGTAATATATTAAACTTATACCCAAAAGAGGGTTTTTAAGTTATTTTCACGGATCTTATTAGTCTTGCAAGAAAAAGACAGTAACTGAGAGTGTTGCAACTTGGATTAAAGCCTCTAGACTCTAGAAGATGCCATCAATGCAAGATTCTACAGGTTTGTCAGGATACAATGCAGAGCTCAGGCAGGGGAATTGTTCCAAGGCAAAAGGATAGACTAGATTTGCATCCAATTAATCAAGGTCAAAGAAGTCCAAGGTGTGAGTTGAGACTCGAGGAGTGAACAGGTGAAGAATCAGGCAGGGGGCAATTGGTAGGCAACCAAATGAGCAAACAACTGGTATTGGGAGCTGTGGCTAAAACATCAGGGCACCTGGTGGAGGGACTAAGCCCTAGTATTTTAAGATCCCCCATGTCTTCCCTGAGTGAACAGCAGGACTGACTCAGTGCTGAGCATGGTGAGTAAGGGTAGCTCCTTGGCCTTGTGTCTGCATCAAGCCCAGGGGTAGAAGTGTATGTCAATTAGGTCCACCTACTGGACCCAAAAAGACCCTTCAAATACATAAATATTAAGTTCTTCAAATTCCACAATAACAAATATTGCTGTTTATTATTCTTATAATTAGTCATATGTGGTTCTTTATCAACCGTGGATAGGAAATATAAAGATTTTTTAAAATAAAGGGAACTTTGTGGTCCTGTGTGGTGATGAGTCGTACGGTCTACCAGAGCCTGTGTGATCCACCGCTGACTTCCCCACAGCTTGAGACCCTTTGGGCAGGCTGTCCACTTTCCTCCAAATGCTTGCTGCTACCTCCATCTTTATAATCTTTAAATAAGCTTATATCTTCCACATTTTATTTTATTTTTTCCCTTCGGCACACATTACAATGTTAGTTGTTTCTTTGCTTGCTTTAGATTGCTTGATTCTTGTCTGTGTCCCTCACTAGACTGTAAGTTCCATGAGAGCAGAGATCCATCTGCCTGATTCATTGCAGGGCCTCCACCAGCATTTAGCACAGTACCTGGCTCAATACATCTGCCCTTGATAATTATCCTTTATGAATAAATTTATGTTGGCAGAATATTAAAGTGCTCTAAATATTATTTCTCCCACCAGACTGAACAAAATTTCCCTGAAGTCGAGAAATATGTACTACAAATTATCTGTAAGTCTTATGTAACAATACCAAGAAAATCATAAGACCCAGGATAAATAGAGTGTCATCACGTTATTTATACCAAAATATGCCCACAAGGTCCCTGGGACAGAGAAAGGACTATATAAATAACAAAAAGATTTCTCTGGTAACCAAATAGCAAGAATACTTCTGACTTTCACACAGTAAACATTATGCTTCTTTCTTTTGCTTGCTGATGAAAAAAATTTACCAAAGCGAGTAGTCCTGTTTTTTCCCTTCTATTTTTTGATTTGAGACGGCTGTAACTTACTAAGTAAACTACCTGGCCTCACTGGAGTACTCAAAGTCCATGGTGCCTCTCACCACTCAAAAAGCAAGGGCATCTTTGGCATTCCGAATGCACATAAAGTAATCAATACAGAAAAACAACAAATTAATCGAAAGTTATGTAATCTTATACCCTGAAAAGAACTTGATTAAATCTCCAACCTTTGTAGCGATTTCTAATCTGGGAAAGTGCAGGTGTTTACAATCTTTTGTGACTTGACCTCAGGTGACCCAAGGGTAGTTTTAATTGCTTATCAAATGTACTTTTATGAACAAGATAAAGATATTGTGAATGCATATCAACTACCTTTGAAATACAGCAAGCCTTTCAAGATGGGATTTCTTAGGTTAGCTTACTACTCTTTCTTTAGAGTCTAATTGATTTTCTTGACATCTCTTTAGCCTGGCAAACTGCCTGCCTAAGTACTTTATCTGACCTTCGGGCTGCTTGCCAGGTATTGATCCAGTACCTACAATGGCTGTGTTGTACCAGCTCTTCTAACTTTGATAAGGGCTAATGTACTAGCGCCAGGCAGACAGGAAGTCAATGATCTTAAAATTTCTCTCATCCTCTCTATCTTCTAGCTTCCTTTTTTCTTATGCAAGAATTTTAAGTTCTATCAAGATCAGATTAGATGAACATTTGGGTCTAATTTATCTTCTAGGAATTTTTTAAATGCATATTAGAAGAGTTCTCTCCAGGCAACAATAAACGAAAATGTTGAGAAATATTTGATTTCTTGTTGAAGTTAAAATAATGTTACTTGATGGCTTTCCTTTTTGAGGAAAAGTAGAACTAAATATGATTTAAGGGGATGCTTGGAGAGGATGTAGATGACATGCATTGTGTCATAGTGAAGAGAAACCAGGTTAGCAAGGGGTCTTGAAAACTATGTCATAGTAAAACCATGAAAAGAAATAAGACATTTTTGTTCACGGGAAGAATAACATACTTATGAAGACAAATGTGATAGCTCTTTGATATTAATAACTATGAGTTTACTATAAGTATTAATTTGTAGACAGATCTCATGTGTTTCATAGCTTGCCTTGACAATAAATTTTAGAAATGCATTTTCATTGGACCCATGGCCCTGGGCAAACTAGGGAGAGCCTCTTTAATAAGATACCCTGATTACTCAGCCCGGGATGAAATCCTTAAATATGGAAAAAAACGAAGGACCTGTAAGCAGAGCTATTGAGATAAGCCCTTTGGTAAACAGAAAACCCTATTGAGAATATACTTTGTGTTTCAAGGATAACTTGAAATAGATAAGAGTGACTTCCATGGAACAGAGATGCTACTGATGTGCTTTGTCCTCTGTCCTCTAACTTCAAAAAAAGAAAAGAAATGGAAGGATTTAGAGACTTCATAATACCTCTATATGGAGCAAAATGGTGTTGACTGGTTCCTACTTTATCTGATGTAGGTTCTTTCATTGTTTCAGACAGAGAGAGAGAAATTCATAAATAAAAGCAATTCATAAATTAAACAAAAATGCACATTCCACCACATAGGCACTTCAGGCCATCTACATATCCAGGCCGCTGAGTGGCACCAGGGGTGGGAAAGCGGCAGAGGGTCCCACAGAGCTGGCACAGGTGGGAGAAATGCAAAGAGTTCTTCAGGTCTGGCTGTGGGTGAGTGGAAGAGGTACAGAGGATTTCACAGGACTACTGTGCTTAAACCCAAGGAAGCTGTGCTGAGAAAGGAGCTGCCTGGGTTATTTTAATCTCCACCTATACTCATCAAGAGCCACTGAAACTTTAGAGTCATTCCTCCTTGCATCAGTTAGGCTCCCCCATCCAAACAATATTGCAGGTAGATCTGTACAACAGGTTCTTCCTTTGCTCTTAAAACCATGTTAGCTTTTCGCATCTTAAATGCTAGCAAACTGGGGCACACATTGTCAACTCAGTAGGAGAGGCAAGAAGAACATCTAAGAAGAGGACAAATATTTGAGTGAAAGCAGAAAAGTGGTAAACAATGTGAAGGCCCAGAAATGCCTTTAGATAATTACATGCACAGTGCAGGCTTGGGAGCCAAATATTGACAGACTTTTGGACAAGAAAACTTTAGCCAAATCTATGGCCTCTGAGGAGAGAATGTTGAACAGGGAAGTCATGAGTGAAAGGTGATGATTGCTCCAGATTGTTTTGTGAATTATCAGTTAAATCAGTCCACTATTGGGATCACAATAGTGTTTATCTCCAACAGCTGGAGGCCAAAGGGCCTTGAAAACAAGGGAAGGAAATCCACTGAAGTTTGGCATGAAAAAATAGTTCAGGCAAGTACACCTAGGGGAATACAAACTTGCACAGTGATAGAAGGTCTGAAAATACTCTTTTGCCAGGAAGACTGGAAAGGGTGGCCAATGGGATAGGAATGTGTGCATGGCAGAGCACCAAAATGCTCTTACTGCAAGCCATGTGGGTCCAACAGACAGGCAAGGACTTCATGTGCTTTTCCTAGGAACGGTCGGTGGGATGTGTATTAAGTTGCAACAGCTGGGTTTGCATTTTTTAAAAAGGGACAAGAAAAACAGAAGAAGTAGAAGAAATTCAGTAAATGATAATCAAAGGTGATGGGAGTCACGTTCCAACATAAATAAATAAGCAAATAAATAAAAGGAGAGGCAAGTCTCAGTCAATAAAGGAGAAGGAAAAGTGTGGTTCAAAAGCCAAATCATAAAAATAAGGAAATAATTTAAAATATTGTATCTATGAAGGTACCTCTCCAGAGGGTACAAAAATCACCTCACCTGTCTGATCCTTAGTTTCCCCAATTGTAAAAGGAAGGTTGGTAAGGCCCCTTTTGGTGCTGATTATATGTACCCCGAAGCAGTTTTTAAAATTCAACTTCTTCTAAACCCAGCTCCAATTTCACTTTGGGTAACTCTTCTTTGACATACACTCTGCTTCACTCAGCCTGCCTCTTCCTCACATCTCCAAAAAGCTATCTGCTTATTCTGCACACAAACAAACAGCATGTTTGCTTTTTTTTTTTTAATTAAAAGGATAAATATGGAGGGGTAAAAGTGACCTGGAGTTCGGAAGCTGTGACTTCTGGTTCTGGCTCTCTTGCACAGACACATGGTATTGCCCTCATCCATGAAGAGATGGTCCGAGTTAGGTTATCCTTGAAGTTCTTTCCAGTTCTAATAATATCTCTCTAGTTCTTGGGCCTTTGAATGAGTTCTCATTAGATAAGAACTCTCTTAGCGAAGAGAGGTCAACTAGGGTTAAAAAAAGGACCAGGTTCCTTGCATTCCTGTTCTCCATCTAATCAATATGTATAAACTACAACTAAGATGTCACAGCTAGAAGTCAGAAAGTACATGATACCAAAGAAGATATTAACAAGATACTAAAAGATGAAGCACTCCCCAGATAGGTGGCTTAGTCCATTGCACACCAATCTCCAGGGAAACTAGGAGGAAGAGGAGCTCTTCTCAAAGACACTTAAAAAGATATTTGAAAGAAGCCAAAGAGAAGAGTCAACAATTCACCATACTCCTCAGTGCTCAGAGGAGCTGTCCTGACACATTTCCTCATCTCTGAGGTCATTACTGATCATCTCTGGCTAGTGCTGACTTACAGTCCACTAGAGACATCCCTCACATCTTTTACCAACAATTCTCCAGCCCTCCATTGCCCCCATGTCATCCTGTAGCCTGCGGGCCACTCTGCAGCTTGCATTCCCGCCAGGTGTCCTGTCAGGCATAGCTGGTTTATTTGAGGTCACACTAGCAGCTGAGCCAAAGAGCCTGCTGCCTATGCCGTTAACCTTGCCAAGTTGAGCTGCATCTATTTTTTTTTTCTTTAATCATTCCTAGAAATATCAATTCTGGAAAAGTCTGTTTTCCCACATAAGTTTTTGGCAGCCAATCCTCAGCAGTTACTTCATTCTTTGCTCTGCTGCCATCTGAGAAAGTGTACCAGGAAAAATAGTGCACCTGTGGGCAGAACAAATGCACAGAGGGTGAAGGATTGGACCAGCTCTTCATCCTGACAGGCTTATGGAGGGAAGATCTCCATGGAGTTAAAGAATGTTAGTGCTGCCAGAAACCTGAGACTCCACCTAGACCAAATCCATCATTCTCCATGCAAGGAAACTGAGACTGAGCAGAGGGAAGTTTCTTCTGCAGGTTATGGCTGAAAATATTTGCATATGGATGAGTGAATAAATAAGAAATGGAGAGAGAGAAATTTAGAATGGAAGAGGAAGGACAACAAGTACATTGGTGGAGCAATTTGCAGAGGCAGAATGAGAGATGAGAGAGGACTGTCACTAAGCGTCTTAGTTCATGCAGGCTGCTGTAGCAGAATGCCACAGCTTCAGCTCACTTATAAACAGCCAACATTTATTTCTCACAGTCCTGGAGGCTAGGAAGCCCACAATCAAGGCAGTGGCATAATCGGTGTCTGGTGAAGGTCTGCTTCCTGGTGTGTAGACAGCCATCTTCTTGCTGTATTCTCATGTGGTGGAAGTGATAAGAGGCCTCTCTGGGGTCTCATTTATAACAGCACTAATCACATTCATGAGGGTGGAGGCCTCATGACCCAATCATCTCTCTCAAAGGCAATACATTCTAATAACATCACATTAAGAACTAGGTATTAACATATGAATTTTAGAGATACAAACATTCAGTCTTCTGCTACTCCATCAGGTCAGACTTTAAACCACTGATCATCATTCCGTATTTTTGGTCCAGGCAACACCTTCTGAAAATAAGCTTTTCATAATTTTTCGATATTATTGATAATTAATTCTAAAGAGAGGGCTAGAAAGAGCCTTAGGAAGCATATAGTCACATCTTCATATTTTAGACATGAGAAACTAAGACTTAAAAAAAAGTGAAAAAGCTTTCCCATAATATTCAATTGCCACGGGATGGTCACAAAAAGAAAAAGTGATATATACAGACTCTGATCTATTGTCCCTGAACATTTTTCCCTACAGAAATAAGTCCAAAACAGGTGTGTGTATACACACATGCCCATGCATCCATACCTACTGCAGGTATAAAGAGCTAAATTTACCACTTTGACAGCTGGGATTTTACAAGTTGACTTTTCACAAGGTGTTTGCGGATTCTTAAAATGTGTTAGGCTCTCTTCTGTTTTCTTCTCCTGAGATTTTAAAAAATTAACATCAAATTTAAACATAAAAAGGCTGATGTGGTAAAGACCGTTACTGCAGAATTACTTTACACTGGCAAAATCAAATCATGGGCAGTGAATTCAAGCTTACATTAGTGTGATGCCAAATCACCTCACTTCGTGAAATAGCATTTAAATAATGCAATCAGAAGCCAAATCGGCCACCTGAAGGCCCTGCTGAAATTGCACCAGTGGGTGTTTCTCTTCATACCTGATTAGAGGGAATTCACTTTGAAGTCAGTGGGAACTGAGAACTGGGGCGAGCCCCACAGTGACCTGGGGATCTAAGCAGCCTCACTCCTACCACTATTTGTGGGACCTTAATCTGGGATGAGTTAATGAACGGGTAATTTAGTTCAAGGAATCCGTGATATGCACTCCTGACCCATGAAGGAATGAACTCCTACAGGAAGCCAGATGCCCACTGAGAACACAGGGATGGCCTAGAGGGGTTCAATGGGCCTCACCCAGGAGTTCCACTTCCCACCAAGCTTCAACTCGCCTTTCTCCTCTGGTATCCCCTCAGCACATCATCATCCCAACCATTCGCAACCCGGAATGTGCTGGGAGCTTAGTTGGACACTCTGCTGGAGACCTCCCTCCAGGGGCTGACAAACTGGTAAGAGAGCCAAGACACATACACAAAAGGCTAAATAATTACAATCCTAGTATAACCAAAGCACCAATGAAGCTAGCGAACACATAAATAATTATGGAGTTCAGAGAAGGCCATTGTGGTAAATTACAATGAATTATGAGGCCCTTTTTTCCTTTGACAGAATCTGAATCCTTTTCCACATTTAACTATATTTCATTATTTAGGGCCAGTTTATGGTCTGCCTTCATTTGAATAAGAAAGGAGGAAGAAAGCAGAAGAATCTAGCACTCCCAGTAGGAATCTGAATTATAAAACATGAATTGAGCACCTACTACAACTATGTGGTAGGCACTGGAATAAAAAGACAATTAGAACATGATGCACAGTGGTGTAACTGAACCTCATCTTAAGCATTACATCTCAGTTGAAATGCAAGTATTCATGAGACCCTTAGATGGAACCTAGGAATGTCATAGGCAAACTTGAGCAGAATCAAATAGAGGCCAATGAGCAGAACAATGAGGAAGAACATGGTTACTTACCAGGGCCTTCTAATAAGATATCACAGGTATGGGGGCTGGAAATGTAGGCAAAGTAAAGCAGTCAACTAAGAAAAGCCGATGAAGAAGGGCATACATGGAGGTAGCAATGGATGTTATCTAAGAAATGTTATCTAAAGAACTCAGAGAGGTTAAACAAGGGCGAGAAAGATGTGAATTACCTGGCGCTGGGAATGAAGAGATACACTCTCCCAGACCAGGCACGCAGTGTCAGACGAGGGCTCCATAAAAGCTTCCTTTCATCTGCATTTATTCCCCACATGATGGAGACATCTCCTACTTTCCAAGGGGATAAATGGGTGCAGGAATCAGACACCAAGCCAGGAATGAGATTTGGGAATAAATCATCTAGCAGCCTGTGCTCCCAGAACACCCCTCGGTGGCCTGGGAGTTAGACACAATAACACAGTCAGTTCTGAGTAATCCTGCTCTGGAGGGGCGACAGTACCATATAATCGTGTGTATAAACTGAACTGGTTGCTTCTCAGGAAGAAATGTTCAAAATGAAATAAGAGCAAAATTCAAGTCCTATATTAAAAATAGTATTTATTGACAAAAAAAAGAAATATCCACTATCATAGACCATGAAGAAACATTTAGCAATAATAGGGCAATGAATTATAGAGCTAAAATACCATGCCATGGAATTGTGATAGCTTGGTCCTCATGAGTCTCAATCAGCTCAAAGATTATTCCTTGCTCAGCATGTATGGGTGATTTATTTTTATTTAACAATAATTGTCTCTGGGTTGTCTAATTTCTCACAGTATTGTAAGTGAAGGGATGAAAAGCAACAAAAATAACAAAAGAGTTTCTGGGTGTGGAATGTTTCCATGTTTCTTCTTACTGTTAAACCGACATGATTCTTGGAAAAGTGTGCCTTTCTGTCATTCAATGACACAAAGCTTAGTGTAGCAATTTAGCTTAGTGTTTTCATTGCTGGGCCCTGGAGGTAGCATATCACAGGGAAAGGATGCAGGATCTGCAGCTGGCCAGCCCTGCATTCAAATCCTGGCTCTGTCACTTAGTTGTAATCATTAATAGTTAATAATTATTGAGTTAAGTGATTTTATAGTGGAGAAAACTGAAACAGAGTGTTCAGTAACCTGGCCAAGGTAACAGTAAATGGGAGACAGGATTTGCTCCTATATCTGTATAATGTCTTTTAACCCTTAAGCCATATTACCTTTTTGATGGAATTTGGATTTGTGTCTCTGCCCGAATCTCATGTCATATTGGAGGAGGGGTCTGGTGAGAGGTGATTGAATCATAAAGGTGGATTTTCCCCTTCCTGTTCTTATGATAATGAATAAGTTCTCATGATAGCTGATCGTCTAAAAGGGTGTAGCACCTCCCTCTTTTTGTTCTCTCTCCTGCCACCATATAAGATATGCCCTACCTTTCCTTTGCCTTCTACCATATTGTACGTTTCCTGAGGCCTCCCCAGCCATGCAGAATTGTAAGTCAATTAAACCTTTTTCCTTTATAAATTACCCAGTCTCTGGTAGTTCTTTATAGCAGTGTGAAAATGGATTAATAGACTCTTCTTTCTTGGATTTATGCTCTGAGCAACTTAGTTTCTTTGGACTTCGGTTACTTCATCAATAATATAAAACACATGTTATCTATTTTGCAAAATTCATGGCACAACTAACTGATAAAATATACATAAAATGCTTCATGTAGTTCCTGGCCCATAGAAGGTAATCATTAAATAATAGCTATTAGTATATTTGATAGATGATTGTTTTTATAATCTCTAAGACTTTACTAATAAAGTGACAACTTTTTTTTTTTTTGAGACAGAGTCTCACTTCATCACCAGGCACCAGGCTGGAGTGCAGTGGCACGACCTCGGCTCACTGCAACCTCCGCCTCCCAGGTTCAAGCAATTCTCCTGCCTTAGCCTCCCGAGTAGCTGGGACTACAGGTGCATGCCACCACACCCAGCTACTTTTTTTGTATTTTTAGTAGAGACAGGGTGTCACCATGTTGGCCAGGATGTCCTCGATCTCTTGACCTCATGATCCACCAGCCTCGGCCTCCCAAAGTGCTGGGATTAAAGTAACAGGTTTTTAAGTGTTATAGCTACATTTCCATCATTAAGAATAAAGATATTAGTATGAGCTTTTCATTAATAGGAGAATCACAATTCCCATTTAACTTCTTTTACCTATGTATTTTGAGACCATCAAGTGCTTAAAAGATGACTAATCAGGGCTTGGCTTAGTCAGGAACTTAAAACACATACACATACACACACAAATACATAAAAGATTAAATGAATGCTAAGTGGATGGCTTCAACCTTCTAAGCTAAATAACCCAGAATAGTGGCTTACATTGATCCTGAAACATCTCATCACTCACCAAAAACATAAGCCTAACCACACATGTGAACTGGCTGGTTATTGAACCAAATTTTCTGCAAAAGACATTGTTACCTACTCAACAGGAATTACCAAACTCCTACACTCTGCACCTCCTCCTTTTATTTTTCCTTGCTAACAGATCTCAAATCTTATTCCAGGTATCCACAGCCATAGGCCCAAAAGAGATGAGGAACTCCTCAACCCTAGGTAGTAAATCATAATTGATCTAAGCTAATGCTGGTCTTCCCTTTCTCCTTGCCAGTGATTGATTTAACAATGGACTTGTGATAAAAAGCTAGGGAGGGAGTCAATGGAGGACTTTGGAAAAGTATATTTTCCTCTCAAAAATAAACTTTCATGGAGAAACATGGAACTTGGAATTACCTCGAGTGACTAGTTTGAGACCATAAAGATAACCACTGTAAGAAGATAAATCAGCAGGGTGCGGTGGCTCACACCTGTAATCCCAGCACTTTGAGAGGCTGCAGCAGGTAAATGGCTTGAGTCGAGGAGTTCAAGGAGAGCCTGGGCAATGTGGTAGAACCTTGTCTCTATGAGAACTACAAAAAATTAGCTGGGCATGGTGGTGTGCGCCTGTAATCTCAGCTACCCTGGAGGATCACCGGAACCTAGAAGGTCAAAGCTGTGTGATCAGGTCAGGCTACTACATTCCAGCCTGGGAGACAGAACAAGGCCTGGTCTCAAAAAAAATAATAAAATAAAATATAAAATAAAATAAAATAAAAATTCTGAGCAAAAGGATGGTGAGAACACGACTTCTTCATGAGCCACTAAAGATAATAATTAACCCTGAATGTTTCCTAACAAGAAACCCTCTAGACTTCTTGGTAGTAAACTAATTAATTTACTCATTCTTAAGCCATTTGGGGTTGAGTCTTCTGTTATCTGAAGCTGATTATCTGTGTCTTGGTTAAGTCTAGGGAATCCAAGATAACACAGATTCTAACATTCTTGATTCTATGATTCCTACCAAAGGCATATGACTGAAGAGGGGAGGAGAAACAGCAAAGCAGTATAGTGGAAGTGGAGGAATTGGGGAACTGGGAGAAATCTTCTGATCTTGTCTTCCAAATATGTGCTGTTCCTTACCATACTCACTTCACTGACCTTGACTAGCTAGTAGCCCCCATCCATTTGCTCATTCTAAATCTGCCTTGAGATGTCCCCAGAATGGTACAGTAGGACTTCAAATTTTGTTGCTATCCTAGAAAAAGTTGCTCCAGAATTGATGCATCCCCTGAAAAGCAATATCTTTGCCAAAATGTGCCTTCTCTCGCCCTATACGCAAACTTAAAGGCTCATCCCCAACTGGCTTCCACTGAGCTATCACAGGACTGGCAATACCTGGAAAGACTGGAGTAGAGATAGATGAACTGGCCATGAGCCAGCAGGTGTGTCTCTTTCATTGTGTTGAGAATCAGAAAGAGAAACTTGCCTGAGTGGACACAGCCATAGAAAGCGAAGAATAGGAGCTTTTTAGAGCTGCTCAATAAAAATCAGGAAAAAGTAGATACTGACAGTAACAACCTCCATTCATCAGGGTGGCTGGATGATTGTCATAAGCAGCTGTTCTCTTCCATTACTGATAGGCTGCAAGATTATATCTGGGAACAAAATTCCCTACAGTATACTTTGTGGAAATAAAAGAATAAAAACATACCATGGAAAGACATTATAAACATCTTCCCTGGAGACTTTTTTTATCTTATCAAACCTATAAATATAAAATGGAGATACACACACACACACCCCTACACATACTTGTATACATATATCTATGCATATGTATACATATACATATACAGAGATAGGTGGGAATAGATGATGATAAAGAGAGAAAGAGAGATGATAGATAGATAGATAGATGCTGCATACATTTAAAATGGAAGGGGCAATATTTGAATACAGCCCTGCAGCAGGGATAGACATACTGTTCTCCAGTCCTGTTAATCTGTGATATGCTATATCCTAAGGACACATTCCACCCCCAACTCATCAATGATTATTGTCATCATGAATTATTCTTGCACTGGTTAGTCAATCCCTTTCTTCATAGGCTTGACTACAGAACTCTCCCTGCAATTTCAGCTGCACTTCTTCCTTACCACTGCTTCTCATATCCTCTTTGTTTCCCTGGGTCTTCGATTTCATTCTTTCCCGGCTCTTCTTAATCCATCATTCTTTGTGAGACACTGTTGGCTGAGCACTGCACAATAGGCCTTGTCTCACCCTA
The DNA here is from genome assembly GCF_001604975.1 of Cebus imitator. Taxonomy (NCBI): domain Eukaryota; kingdom Metazoa; phylum Chordata; class Mammalia; order Primates; family Cebidae; genus Cebus; species Cebus imitator. The sequence goes on along the minus strand of NW_016107342.1, from coordinate 7,841,010 downwards.
TTTACCATGCCCATTAAATCTATTAGTCTCACTACACCATCAGCTTTTAAAAGCACCCCTTTCACAGGCCCCCTTCTTACCTGTTCTAATGACATTGTTCCCTCTCCCATTGCCCTTTGAACACTCATGTCATTAAGCTCCAGTTTCACTTTGCTTATGATAATGCCAAGATGGCTGCCCTCTATAATCTTACTCTGGAGCCTAACAGAGAGTACTTTTACAGCAGCAGCCACAACAGATACCTGTTGATACCTATGGATGTCTCCTTTTGCCTCTCCTTCCCTCAAGGTCCCAGAGCTGCTATTAGTGTGATTTTTTTCCCTACCGTAAGTGGCTCGTTTCTCACAGCATGCCCCATGTCATTTGTCCACAGCCTGAGCTAGCTCACACAGGCTGCTTTAATTGGTCATTCCCATTTACACAGGAAGGTGGTGAATGATGTTCAGCCCTTCCCTCTTCCTCTTTCCTCCTACTAAGCATTCTGCTCAGATGTTTAACTCCCATTCATTTCCTCAAATATTTATTTACTGAGTGTATTTTAACTACTAGCCTCCAAGCTAGGTGTTAGAGAGACAAGTTAAATGAGATCTAGTCCCTTCCATGAGGAGGTTCGCATCTGGGTGCAAGGAGGGAGGAGATGGACCTGCCAACCAATGATTATGGGCTAATTGCTTTATCCAGGTTGGAGGGAATCCAGGCACACCAACTTCTGTCTTGTTTCTATACTAAAAATAAGGGGAGGCTGTGCAGAGCAGTGTCAAAACAGACAGCATCAAAATCAGGATGAATCTTGGTTCAACACCGGGTTCAGCCACCAATTTGAATAACCTGAGGCAAGCCACTGACAGCTTCAACAGAGCCTGGGGGTCCTCAGCTCTGAAGGCCAATGTCAGTAGCACCTACGTCCCAGGGGCTATTTCGAGGATGAAATGGAACAGCACCTGCAGAGGCTGATAGCCCAGCACTTGACATAAATGTTAATTCAGGGTGCACATGTTTCTCACATTTCCCAGAAAATCCCTGATTTTTGAAGCTGAGTATCCTTCCAGGGAAGTGTGTCCCTGAGTGTTGTACAACTGGTCATTTTTTTTCAAGGAGTGTGGGTTTGTTTGAACACATGTGTGAGATGGATCAGCTTTAACTCCACTTGGGTTGAGGCAGCTCAATTAATTCCTCTCTAGCACCTTCTCTCTGGAGACATGGTGCACATCAGATTAGGGCATGGGGAAATTAGGGTCTCTGCTGGGAATTTATTCATGGCATACAGGAGAGCTGGATTTATTACTGCCGAGAGTCTCAACACAAGGGGAGCTTGAGACTTGAACAGCAAGGGTGTTCCAGGTCAGGAGAGAGCCATATTAACAGACTTTCCATGGAAGCCTCATGTCGACTGTCTGAGCAGCAAAGGCCTTGAACCCAGCTCCTGCTTCATTTCATTGTGACAGAAGACCCCCTCTTTATCCCCAGGGGAAAGGGCTCTCACAAAAATCCTCTCCACATCTTACCACCCTAATGACTGCAAAGTGTCAACTGAAGGGCAGTGAAAAATGATTCTTGATCCATGTACAGACCACCCTAGCATTTTAAATTACAGATTGTACAAGAAAAATATAACTTCTTTTGTTTTGCCTGCATTCAAGATAATCTTATCAGAATTGTCAGGAAGGAATAATACCGTAGTCAAAAGAATATTCAATGCTCCTTCAGGCACTTTTCAGAATCCAGAGTGTTGGCACATATTTAAAAACCAAATACAGAGGAAATGCATAACTTAGAGAGCTCAGGTGCTAAATTAGCAGGGGCTGAGGGAAAGCACGAGTTGGGGAAATGCTTCCTCAGAATGCAACCTACACGTTAGCCACAGTGTTTCTAGCTGTTGTCAATGTGCTGGAGTCTGGTGTGGATGTTAAAATCATCCGACAACTTGTAACCCAACTATAGGCAGTTAGACATAAGCTACAAGTGTCTATTTTTACACACCAGCAGCAATTCCCTCAGGAACCCTAGCCTTGTTTTCAGCCAGCTCTTCTGTCATCCCTGAGAGCCATTCACTCCTATGAATGTTCCATTCTCTTGTTGGATGCCTTTAGAAAGTTGCCTTCCAGTTCCTAATTACCTCAAGCAGCTGCCTAATGCAGCTTCCAGGCTCAAAACACTGTGGAGTACCCATTTTAACACTCTCACTGACTGGTGTTAAGAGAGGGATTGCTTCTGCGCTTGTCAGGAAAACAACAGTTGTCATATTTATTGCCTCCTAGGAAACTAGGGTGCCCTGCCATTGCACACGAGATTTTTCCTAGGGGGATCTAGCTGATGGACCATCAGGCATACTGAAGAGGAATGGCTTTGTTCTGCCCTCTGCTCTCCTTGGCAAGGATACTCAAGTACTATCATCAACAAGTCTATATGTACGCTGCCTACAGAATCATGTTAGAAGCTAAAGGCAGTTATGACAATACCATTAATGCCAACATTGACAACACAATATTAACTCTAGGTAAAATGGTGCCCAGCTCTGGGCAATGGCTTACTTATTTCAGAAACACCAAGTTACAAAAAGTACTCAACAAAGACTTGTGGATTAATTGACTCCTTGGTTGGTCTGCATTTCATCTATTGAATACTCTGATATTCACATTTTGATACGGAGGGTAGGGTATTCACGGCAATGGCATTTGCTGCCAGAGTTTTTGCCTGCCCACATTTTACAGAAAGGAAGATACTATCACTGAGGCTCCTTTGTTTCCCACAAAGAATAAAAAAGCTGCCAAAAAAAAGAAATTATTAAGAGAGAAACGAGAAGATGTTCTTAAAGGCTTTGGCTTCTATCATTAAAGAAAAACATTTGCATGTATTGTTAGTGGAAGCTTATAGCTAAGTGCCATTTCATTTGAGACTGTTTTCAAAGAGTCACCAATAATTAATTGCCAGTGTTTCAGACTCACTTTTCAATCATCTCTTCCTTTCTTTTCATCAGTGGTTTCAGAAAATAATCTAGTTTCAGCAGAAAGTGTCAAAAGTGTAGGTTTCTTTAATCAGAATAAACATGTAAAATTAGTTTTCCCAATTTGAGAAAATGAATACTCTGGATGCTAACATTTCTCCTTTAAAGTACCTATTAGGACCTTCCAGCATTGAGCTCGTTTAACACTGAGTTCATTTTGCTTGGTAATTTGGGAATAACTTCCACTTTGTGATTTTTTCCAAATCAAGAGGCCCAAGGAAGCCTGTTCTTCCTTAGAAACACCCACATCCACCTGGTATCACAAAATAAACAGATTTGCTGTGGGAAGGTTGTCCACTCCCTGATTTCTCAACAGTCACCTTTTGCTTAAATTTATTTGAATAACGTGAACATCAAGGTCCCTAGGAATCTATTATCAGTGTGGTGAAAAAAGATATTGAACTTGTTGCTGCAAGATCTGAGTTTGAGGCCTGGTGACTCTATTCAAAGTGGGCAAGACACTTATCTTCCTGAGATTCAGGGTCCTCATTCATTAAACCAAGAATCAGAGCTAATGTCTCCCCTCTCCTTCATCCCTTTTCCTCTATGATTCTTTTTTTTTTTTTT
>NW_016107342.1:7835656-7836832 GCF_001604975.1 Cebus imitator | reverse complement strand
ATCTAAAAAAATAAAAAAAAAAAAAACAACAACAACAAAAAAACTAATCTTTTTTAGAATTTGTACCAAGGGAGGAGAATGCTTCCCAAGGAAATGGGATTCTAAATCTTGTTACCATATAGTAGGAGCTTAGTTACTTGAACTGAGGAGCCCAGTTACGTTTTCTAGACATCCTTAATCAATAGAATTGGCTCTTATCAGGACACAGAAAACAGTGACCCAAAATAAAGGACTCAGAAGCAGCCAAAGAGGCAAGTTTTTCTTCGACCTTCTCCTGCCCTCCTGTCTCAGTCTCATTCTTCCTTGAGGCTAGCCATAGAAACTAGAATCTCTCTTCTCCAAGGTGGGTCATAGAAACCAGAGCCCCTTTTCCCAAAGCCAGACATAAAACCTAAATATATTACTCCAATTTTCCCTCTGCCTTTCTGTATAAAAACTGGCCATAAAGAAATTGTCTGACTTATCCTGTTTGACTGTAGGCCAAAATACCCCCATTTCAGAGAGGGCCCACAAGAAAGGAATACATGTTCAGAAAGGCCAAGAAGAATCCAGACAGGCCTTGCTGAGTTTCTCTACTCAGTCTAGTAGCAACGGATCACACTGTTTCATCCTCATTTTTGTTTTCATCATATTTTTACACAAGCTGTCCAGAACTTGTTGAGCCCAAGCTTTAAAGTGAACAATTTCCCCTGTATCTTTGGGTCTTCATTTTAAAGGCTCCAGGGCATACACATCAGATAAATCTGTATGCCTTTTCTCCAAACAATCTGCTCCTATACTCTCCTTTCAATTGAAAGATGGAATTACTCACAAATACTTCTAAAATGCACATTTGAATGTTCTTTCCAAAGTGCTGATGGATTTGTGATACCGTTTTTCTCCTGCCACCTCCAATGACGAGTATCTGAGAATACCTGAGCATACTGCTAGAACCTGGACAAGATTAAATGCCTGAAGCTGCAGCATCTTCAGCTGAAACCCGTTAGCACTGAACCCCCACCAAGGCAGAGGCTCATGAAGATTTACAAAAGAGAACAGAGACAGAGAGAAAGAGAGATACAGAGGTGTGAGAGAGAGAACAGGTCCTTTTGCTGTTTAAAGAGAAAGATAAACGAAGTGCTTTTTTTTTTTTTTTTTTTTTTTTTTTTTTTTTTTTTTTTTTTTTTTTTTTTTTTT
>NW_016107342.1:7723015-7835610 GCF_001604975.1 Cebus imitator | reverse complement strand
TCATCCAGGCTGGAATGCAACGGTGTGATCTCGGCTCACGGCCACCTCCCCCTCCTGGGTTCAAGCAATTCTCCTGCCCCAGCCTCCTGAGTAGCTGAGATTACAGGCACCCACGATCACGCCCAGCTAATGTTTTTATTTTTAGTAGAGACAAGGTTTCACCATGTTGGCCAGGCTGGTCACAAACTCCTGACCTCAAGTTATCTGCCTGCCTTGGCCTCCCAAAGTGCTGGGATTACAGGCATGAGCCACTGCATCCACCCACGAAGTGCTTTCTTATGTGTCTATCCATTAAATTTGCTTTTTACTTTTAGACTTTTTCATTTCTTCATTTACATATATCCTCTGCTCCATATCCTATCTCATTCTCTTAGCAAGGGAATAGGAATGATGCTTTGACTTTTTTGTTATTTTTTGTTGAATATTCATATGAAATTTGTTCACCAATAGTAAACATTTTCTAGTAGGCCCAGAGTGAGATTGCATTTCCCTGTCCCTTGATATTGGGCAAAGGCTTGTGAGTTTGTGTTACCGGCTGAGGGTGTTCAGGTTCTTCGTGTTTTGAACAAAGAATTGAACAAAATGCACAAACAAAGCAAGGAAAGAATAAAGCAACAAAAGCACAGACTTATTAAAAGCAAAAGTACACTCCACAGAGTGGGAGCCGCCGAGCATAGGGGATCAAGAGTCCGGTTACAGAATCTACTGGGGTACACATACCCACTAGAGGTCTCCCACTGGCCACTTGGTGTTCACCCCATGCAAATGAAGTACCAGCCCATGATAAGTCTGACTGGTTGGGGAAAGCAACCTATGGGAGGCTAAAGTGAAGATACAAAGGTTACACTCATATGCAAACGTCTGGTGGGGGTGATTTGCAAAGGAAGTAGCCCCTGTTCCTCTTGTTACTTACGCATGGAAACTTGGGGTTTTCCTTCCGATTTAGTTCTAGAAAGTCAGCCTGAATCTGCCTTAGGTTTTCTGCCTCCAGACCCTATTCTCCTGTCTCAAATGGGATGTGAGCAAAAATAATGTGTATTGCTTTGGAGCAATATACCTCAAGGGACAGGCAATTTTTGCAGGCTTTCTTCTTCCTACCAACGGAATCAGCAAATCTTCAAACATTAGAGTTTCCATCAGCTTGGTTCCAGATTAAGAAAACCTGGAGCAGAGCCCCCAGCTGATGATAGTGGACATGTATTGTGAGCAAGAAACAAAACTTTGTTGTTTAGAGCCACTGAGACTTGGGGTGGGGGGAGGGTTTCTTATTGCAGCATAACCTAGCCTATCCTGACTGCCTGTCACATTGTTTTTATTAATATTACCAATTATGATTAGTTTAAGGTTGTCAAATACTGTTGCATATGCAGTTTTGTAAAACACAAAATTTCTAAATAAATAAATAAACCTATTTATTTAAATAAATAGGTTTTTCAAAGAGTGCCGTCCACAAAGAGTTTTTGTGATTGTCTGCTGGGTATGGATTTTGCCAGTGGCAGTTTCATCTAAACAGAATCTTCTGTATATTTATAGGATACTCGTTGTGAGACAATACGTTGATTGGAAAAAAAATAGAGAAACACTTTTGTCTTCATCACTGACATATTTCGGGATTTCTAATAGTGAATAATTTGTATGATTAAAGAAGAATAGCTGAAAATGTGCCAGAAATAGACACTAACAAACTAAAATTATTGTTGCCATGATTATTTCATCATTTCCAATAACCTGCAGCTAAACTCTCAATGATTTTTAACACCAAATAAAATTCAGTCGGTTCAAAGCAGGCTTATAAAGTAATAATCCCATGAAGTTGAATCTATAGAAATAACAGACTGCCCTGAAAGTATTTTTAGACGAGCATTTTTAGCTGGGGAAAATAATTACATATTGGAGAATGTAGAGGTAAATAAAAGTTATTTAATTTTTCCAGAACAAAGCCTCATTCAGCTGTTGGCATCTTTAATGCAGTAAGAATCACTAATTCAACCTCCACTCAATCCCTATGTTCTGGAAACATTCTGGCAGAAGTTTAATAATTGCCATTTTTTCATCTGGCAAAAATCTTCTCCTAAAAGTGAAGTTCTGGCCAATAGGAGAAAACCCAAAAACAGAAATGTTGTCTTTCTTCAATCCAGATGAATGGACAACAGGGAACTCAATTAGAAAGAGCCTGCTAGGTTATTTCCAAAACGTTTCTGTGAAAATCAAAGGAACTTGACAAGGATAGATGTGAACAGACAAGGGAGCTCTGGGTTAATGTCTTCACTATGTTTCCATGTAAAGCCATGTGAGTGAACATATGAACATCACACTTTGAACAGGCTTAGAAATTAAGAAAATTTCTTATCATCAAAGATCAATTCCAGTATAAAATAAACATTAATTTCAGCATAAACTAGTGTCACGTTAATTCTGGTATAAAATAAAATGTATGTACATGGTTTTATAACATGGTTTTTCATAACATGGTTTTTCCTTTATTTATAATAGTCAAGGGACTCCTTTAATTTCTCTTTTTCTACTCTTGTTTTTATATCTATAAATCATTTGACATGAAAAGCAGCTGTCCCCATAAAATTCTTCTTGATTCCATCATAATCATGACTTGACTCAAAATATCTGTAGTGAATAGGCATATATAGGAGTGTTAGTTATAAGGAACAAACAAAATCAATATATAATAATCTCATTTAATTTTAAAATAAAAAATGTGTAGGCCCATAAACCAGAGAAATAGTCTAGCTTTCAACTATGTCCAACATTGTTTACTATTTTTCAATTTTTTTCCTATAGAGAAATAGTTTTTAAATGTTCCTGAGTCACATTTGTTATACATATATTAGGTGTTTTGAAGTTATCAAAATGTGCAGTAAACAAAACAGTCCTAGTTTTTTTTACTAGAAAAACAAAACATCATAGTTTTTCTGGTTGCAAAATTCTAAAACAAATGCACTGACTATGTAGCTTATAAGCTAATAAGATAATTGGAAGTTAGCATACGTTTGCTTCTTTTCAAACTTAAATAACCCTCAACTGATAAGAAGACCAAAATGTATTCTTATTTAAAGCTAGTTAATTCACTTTTCTGGTTAACTTAAATAGAATTAAATCTTGTTTTATGCTTTATTATGAAGCAACGTGCTCCTATTTTGTTTGTTTTTATTTTTATAATAAATTTATAAGGCAAATATTTTTTCTATTGTAGTCAATACATGTTATTTTACATAATTAGTTCTTCCTTCTAAAATACAAGGCCTTTCAGGGATTCAAGATAGAACATTCCATATCAATGTAAAGTAAGTGATAGAGATATAGCAAAAATTTAGGGTGGTGGATCTCAAACCATTTAGGGGTAAATGTATAAAAATCAGAAGAGTTGTTGGTTTTTTGTTTTTTGTTTTACAAACCGCAATGTCCATCCCCAGTTAAGACTCTGGAATACCTATGGTCTGAAAAAATTCCTCTAGGGATTCCAAGGTCCATTGCTTTAGGAACTCTTTTAATATAACATAGAAGTATTTGTTTTTACTAGCATTTGCATATTGAATTATCTTCCTCTTTTGTCTAAAAACTATGTGCAGCTAAAAAATTCTAATTGAGAGAATTGATCCACTGAGTTCTTAAGGCCTTAACTGCGTGGTTAGTTCTGCTCCTATAAACAGACAAATATGCCTTCTTTTGTCTTTCACCAAATTGCAAACATTTGCTTAGAGAACTGGGTCTGGTGAGTGGACACCACCAAACACAGAGCCTTGTAGCTAACTGGCTTTGCTATAGTCAGCTAGGATGAAACAGCAGCCAATGAACCAAGCCTAAAGCACAGAAAGGAAAACGGCTCTGTGAAAGAAAGAGAATAAAGCACTGAGCTTTGCAAACTCGGCTAAGGCCCCAAACCACAAGATTATTTTGATGCATGTGATTGGGAAGGAGGACTAATTAGAAGAGAGGATGTCATTTTATTTTCTAACCAGCCCTCTCTGATCTGAAGCCATGACACCCCCTCACTTGTTACCTAGCAACCCTTCTTTGTATATGTAAGGTTACTTCATTCCTGCATTGTTATTCAATTTATTTGCCATTTTAAGTGTCTTGATCCTCTCTGGTACTATCCCACCCTGGTGTGATTGGCTGGCATTAGTCTCTAGAATACCAGAGGGCCGTCTATTAAGTGGATCCAAATGTCATTGTACAGCTCGCTGTCATCTCTAAATCTGTGCTAAACAAATGCTGTGGATTTCACCTTGGTCTTGGTGATTTTACCAGAGCCCCCCCCCCCAACCGGCTACGCAGCCCCAACCAACCAGCCTCCGCCCAACCCAGAAAATGCTGTCATTGCTTTTATCTTGATTGAAGGAATATATGCAGAACTGGTTCCTTTAACTTAGTGGAAAAATGACTATCAATTTAAACATTAACTGATGCCCAATCTGATCATGAAGCTAAAAACAGAATTCACTTCTGCACATAGCAGTTTCTCAGAAAATCACCACCCAACCAAACTTCACAATTTCATCTAAACCCTAGCAATATGTAAATAGGTAATCAGCCACATTTGGAAACGTATTTTTTAATCAGGTAGTTTAGATGCATAATCACCTCCAAATCAAACCGCCATTAGAGGCCATTAACTCTTAAAGGAAGGAAACTCAGTTGGCAGTCAGAATTCTATCAGAGATAAAGAGATGCTGGTTTTACCTTTAATTCTTGTAAAATCCTGGGCTTGTACTTATCATCCATCTGCCCCTGTTTTTTTTTTTTTTTTTTTTCTCTTTAAAAAGAGAATTGTAATTCTTTGCTAATGCTAGATAAGAATTAGGAGGATTAACAAAACAATGAACACATAACACTTTTGTTCTTAGAAAACGGCTGTTGCCTCTTTATTGTTCCTATTTTCGCCTCAGTCAGTCATTGGAGAATTTTGCCTAATGCAAAAAGTCGAAACACCTTCAGAATACCAGTCCTAGTACATTCTAATATACACTGTCTATATACAGTCTAATATACGTACTGATGATACCATTTACTCAAAGCTATTATATAATATTATTCATTCTAAAATGACCCCCACTGCAAAAACCCACATCCATATTCATTGCAGTACCCAAGTAATTCCAAAAGCTTCACTGCCATTCTTTTGGGGTTTTACACTGAAAAGGAATTTGCAAGCATGTGTTGTCTACCTCCCACTGTGTGAGTTGGGGGGATAATGGCAACAGGTGGACCTAAGTCCTGGGATATGAGACAGTGGGATGTGTGGCCTGCCAAATTTAGATAGCTCAATTAAAACAGCCCCATTCATCCATACCAAGAACAGAAAGCGGGGAGCTGGGGGAGGGAAGGAGGGAAGGCAAGCGCAGGTGACAGCAACTGTGGATTTTCTTCTCTGGGGTCATTAGCTATGTTTATATTTCTATAGCATAACTGTGTTACAAGCTAGCATGGTTATTTTTGCCTCTGCCTCATCACTCAGTGCAAAAGGGCAGAGGTGAGTGCCTATAAATTCACGCAGCTGCTGGCTAGGAGAAGGCATTTGGAAAATAATTCAGTAACACGGGCCTTTATTTCACTGCAAGAATTGTTCTTTGAGGAATATTCCCTCTAAACTGTGAGAGCACTCAGGTTCCTGCAAAACCTTTCCAGGCTAAAGCAAAGCACAATTTCTAGTTCTCGTGCCAGCCGGAGATATGCAAAGATTTCTCTCAGCAGGAAGTCACTCATAGACATCACATGAATATTTAAACAATGGGAAGCCAGCAAAAAGATTCTTTCACGCTGCAGGATGATAGTGACTTCTGAAATTATCACAATTATCATTCCATTATTGCAAAACAAATGACCTGATTTATTATGCTCTGCCTCTGCTCATCTCTGGATCTCTTCCTGATATATTACACAACCGGTTACTTAGGCATTCTACACAAACAGCATTTGTATCGACTACTTCATTAATATTTTGATTATTATAAATCTCAGGGACTCAATCTACATCCTAGGCTAGAGTCAGCTCTCCCCAGCCTCTCTCTCTGAATAAGACGATGAGAGAATTTTAGAGTGGGATCTGATGATGTAGTCTATGGCATTCTGGGAAATGAGTTAGCTTATCACCTAAGTCTTCCTTCAAGGCAAAAATGCTCCTTGCTTAGATTCCACAGGAGAAAAAGTGAACAGTCCTTGAATAAATAGAAAAAAAACTTGCATTCAAGAAATCTAGGCAGAAATGCTATTCTCAACAATTCCAGTGCTACATGTCACAGTTCATCTTTAGAAAAAAAAAAGTTTTCTGATTGTTTTTACTCTTAGAAGTGAAAGAAAAGTCTTGGAACAATTATAGCAGTTAAGTAATTAGTAAAGTAGCAGAGACAATACTCAAAAGACCGTTGTTTCTGTTTTCAATTCTGTCCTCTTCTAAATCCTTCAGCTACCTTAGGCTGTTTTATGCACCCTGTGTACTGACCCATAACCCATCTGTAGGGAGAGCAAGTTTGTTTACCCTCTTAGCAAAATTCAGCAAAGAGTTGTCATATCCCACTTGTGAAATGGAGGGACAAGAGAGAAATTCTGGGACAAAAAGTCTAAAAACACACTTGGCAGAAGCAGATTATGAAAACATGCACGTTGTAATAAGACAACTGATGAGCCATGAGTCAAATTCCCACTTCATCCACTGGAAAATTATCACCGTTTAAAGTGCTGAAAAAGAGCGTGTCAGTGATACACTAATGACTTTAAGTGGGCTCGTGGGTCAGGCTAAAGGTTGAAAAGAAAACTGCAAACATTTTTCACGTGTTGTGAAATGACTTAGCAAATGATTTTAAGTTTTACCTGTCTAGTAACAACTTTAATCAACTCTTTCCTCATCTGGGTCTAATTTTTGCTCAGAGGGCACAGATGGTGATTTGCTCTCAAGGTGAATCTAAACTACACTGGTCCAGGTAAACTGCCAGTTAAAACTAGGAAGGAACGAAGGAAGGAAGGGAGGAAGGGAGAAAGGAAGGAAGGGCAGAATTAACAGGATTCCAAAAGCGACTGACCTTGTGGAACTTTGTGAAGTTTCCATGACAATAAATATTATTGAATATTATATAGAACATTATAAAAAAATGAACAAGACACAGTCCCAGTCCTCAAGGACATGATGATATTGGAGAAATATAAAGATCAAGTAGAATGAGGGTAATTCATTTGAAGGAGGTCACTATAGACAGTTGACTTAATACAAATTTGTTGATTGTTTATTGGAGAACTTCATTAGAACTATGTTTAGCAGACAAGAAGAAAGCAACTAAGAAATAATTTCATTTTGAGGTTTAGGGAGAAAAATCAGGCCACCACTCAATAGATACTTAGATAAAGATGAGAAACATAACTCCTAGCCCTCTTCCAACTTCAATCCCAGAAATGAACCTAAGAGATGTAACCAGAGAATTGGGGAAATTTGACAATTTAGTGTGTTCTTATCTTAGTAGACCATAGGGATTAGGGTAGGACGCTAAGAAAGGGGTTGTTTCCTGTATAAGCATGAAGGAAGATGGTAATGGATACAGCAAGAGCCTGGCTGGCCTGATCTACAGGGAAACACACTCTGCCACTTCCTTTACATCTTTTACACGGGAGGGAACATCTTGATATCACACAAATGATGCCGAGAGATATAATTTAGCCACAGTTACCTCCTTCATTTAAACCAACATATTCTCCCTGGAGAAATAATACTTAAAAGGAGTGCATTTATTTCCTTTTGCAGTGGGAAAGGTGCACAAGATCTTGAGCAGACAAAAGACAAAACTGAATCTTTTGTAAACCAGCAATATTATTTCGTAAAATATCTTCTCCAGGGGTATTTTTCTAACCAGAATCAAAAAAGTTTTCAATGCTCTTTTTTCCTATCAGTCCTTAATGATACACAGCTTAGAACTTTAAAGGCATTTAGCAACCAAGCAGGCAACTAAAAAGAGACAGAGAGGTAAGGAGAAAGGGAGAGAAAAGTGGGAGAAGAAAAGAAACAAGGACAGCATTGTAAGAAGTGTACAAGTTTAAACCTTTGGAGGGAAGCGTTCTGTTGCATGGAAAATACCTGGAAAGATTCTTTTTTTTAATTGTGAAAATTCTCAGTATTCTTCTATAATCTTCTATTGTTTTAAGTCAGACACATCCCTTACCACAAAACAAGTTGTAATTGGCCTTTGGCATCAGAAGTGGAGTAACGCAAGGAGAGATTTTGGCAGACATCATTTAACATTCTCCCATTATACTTTCCACGGTGTTAGTTTTATTTTCCTATTTCCTTGGATCCAAAAGGATTTCTTTTTAATTAAGGGGTGAAGATGATTTTCTGTGCATCTTCAATTATTTCAGTCCACTTACAAGTCAGTGATGATGCTAAAAATTATTTCTACCATTCTGAATCCAAGTCATAATGATTTAGCTACTAAAGAGATGAGCCTTCATTGGTCACCTCCACGGTCTCCAGCCTCATAAACTCCAGCCTGAAAATGGCAATGACCCCAGATCTATAGGCATGTTTTCAAAGAACTTCCAAAATCTACAGCATGACCATCATGCAATCAAATATGTGCAAGATGCCTGTGTTTGCACTGACATGATATAATATGGATTCATTATTGCTGTTTATCTTATGTATCTGCTCCACTGATTTTGAATATCCAGAGAAGTATTTAAAGAAAAATACATAAATAAGAAGCTCTAAACCCACCCCAGTCCTGACAAAACAGAATTTCAGGGAGCAGTGAGCACTGTGGAATATTTGAAAGCCCCAGCAGTGATGTTGATGCCCAATCCAGGTTAAGAATCACAGGTCTCCTCTGGCCTTAAGAAAGTAGGTCTTCTACAATATGAGAAGCGAATGGACTTCCCATCTTTCCAAGGTTCCAAGCAGAGGCAGGGTTAAGTTCTCATGGCAAAAATATCACCCAGGTTTCCAAGGGAAGGCACAGCACAAGTGTTCTAAAAAATTCTGAGATATCACCACAAAGAAGATCACCTAAACATTTCACCCAGTTTTTTTTTTTTTACTATCCTTGTAAATTGGTACACCCAATGCCCTCTCCAACCTTGACCATTCATATGACTCAACAGCTCACATCCACTTCAGACACATCATCTGTTTTACAGAGCAGTGCTTTGGGTAGACAATTTGTTCAAGATTTTCACCTTGCAGATAGGTTAACTGGCAGAGAATAGAAGAATATAAAACTGTCAAATAGAATCACATTAAATTGATGAGTTCCCAGAACAGAAAGCCTATTGTACCCCTCACTATTTCCCAATCATATTAAAGAAAATTGAAGAAGAAAAATCTAGAAACAAAATAATCAGATTCCACAAAGGTATGACCACAAGGTGTTAATGAGGTATACTGAGATATACTGTAAACAGACAAGAGAAGGAAAGTGATTTATACAAACACACACACACACACACACACACACACACTTTCTGACATCATCAATGCAGTGATATATCAATATATTCTCTAGTTACTTTGACAACAGAATACAAAATATTTAGGACAAAGTAATCCACTTGCTTATTTAACAAGCATAGAAGATGGTCTTCTGTGTTCTGGGCACTGGGCTAAGCATTTGGCCAGTATTTTCATTTGACTAATGTTCAGAGAAACTCTATGAGATATTTACTCTCATTATCCCCACTTTACAAAGGATGAAAATGAGGCCCATAAAAAAATAAGAAATTTACCAAAGACTATATAATTAGTAAGCAGCAGAGCAAAGATGCGAATCAAGGCAGTCTGGCTCCAGAGTCCACAAAGTTAACCACTAAGGTCTGCAGTCTTTCATCTGTACAAAAAGCTAGATGGTAGAGAAAGTGTATCAGTGGCGCTCCCAGCAGCTCATTTCATTTTTCCCTCCACCAAATTAGGACATTTTCTTACCTTCCATTTCTCCTGTCAAAGCGTATACATCTGACATTCATTTCCTCAGGGTCTGGATGTTTACTGGTTTATAGAATAAGTAGGTTCACACCAAAGGGCCAATAAATTAAAAACAGCTTAGCATGTTAGTTCCTAAATATAACTGGTTTCCACTTAACCACCTGCTGTTAATGTTTAACTCAAAGCAGTAGTTACTATGGGAATTCTGGCCACTGATGGCCATGTGAACACCTTTGGAGTAAAATCCATATCTTGATCATATGTGTATTTCCAGCACCCAGCAGAGTGCCTGGAAGGTATTGGATTATAAAAATAGGCCAGGATGCTCGACAAAAGGCTAGCTGGTCCACTTAATATTAGCCGTCATAGCTCCTTTGGGTATGCGGCCACATTTCAGCCACTTATAAGGAAAAGAGAGTGGACCTTGGGCCCTGAGTGCCAAGAAAAGGCAAGTTTTGATGAGAGGAAATACCCAGAGGAAAGGTCTTGATCACAGGTCATTGCTTAAGTGTACAAAGTTGCAGGCCCAGGGCAAGATGAAATCTTGTCTCCCCAGGGAAACCTACACAAGCAAAGAGGACAAGCTTGCTAAAAGCAGGGCATGTAACATGGAAAAGTGGCTTTGCAGTTTCACAGACTCGCCTAGGGATACGTCTACAGAAAAATCTCCAGTAAGGCAGATTGTATTTTCCAAGATGGTACAACATGATCTCTCATTCCACATGTTCTTCTCATAATACGGGAGGCTCTTCCCATCAGAAAGTGAGCCCGTGTTCCCTCCCCGTAAATCAAGGCTGGCCTAAGACTGCAATAGAAGTGAGACTGTGTAACTACCAAGACTGGGTCACATAAGGGCGATACAACTTCTGCCTGGTGTATCTAGGACATTTACACTTGAAACCAGGCTGAGGAAGCCAAGCAGGGACATGAATATGCCACATATAGGCGTTCTGGCCCATAGCCCCAGCCAAGGTCTCAGCTGACAGCCAGCATCAACCACCAGCCATACAAACAAGGAAGCCTTCAGGATAGCTCCAGCTCCAACCACATTCTGACTGCAATTATATGAGACACTGTAAGAGAGAACCATCTAAATGGATCCAATCAACCCTCAGAACCCTGAATGACAATAAAATGCTTGTTATTGTCTTAGGCCATCAAATTTTGGGATGATTTGTTATGCAGCACAAGTAACTGAAACACTCAGCCAGGAAACGGGCTCAGGAGCCACTGCCTACAAACATGAGAATTAAAACCCAAAGAAAAGTTGGGCTTTGCCCATAAAGGGAGATAGCTACAGCAGTCCAGAAACCAGGTAGGATGGGCTGAGTCACAGCAGTCAGAAGTTCAGCTGTAAAATCTCCCCTGAGAGCATGCTGAGCCTGCCCAGAGAGAAGCCACCTCACAGATGATTAGAATGTAAGTGGATAACGAGCCATTTGAATTATCTGCTCTAGTTCAAACACATGCTGTTGCCAATATGCTGTGGCAGCCAGCTAACATCTGAGCATCTTTAATTTAAATTGCATATACTTAACTTGAAATGGCATCTATACTCTGAAACTAAGAATTTACTGTACCATCATCAGATCATAGGAGAAATCATCTTTTTAGGAATTTCCCAAATTTGCCTTTTTACTGCTCTCTAATATGGTAACAGCTTAATGCCTGATGGCTCCCAAGTCAAATGTTTCAGAGTATGAGATATAACCCTCTTCCAATCAGTTTGTTAATACACATGCTGTTTCCTGTCTACATATGTGAATGGAATGATTCTCGGCAGCTTGGGTCTCATTCCCTTATAAACACCAAAACCCAAATCTGTACCTTAAACAATAGACACATTCACAAAGCCAACATGTATCTTATCAAGCTCAATCAAAGACAACCCTTTCAAGGCAAAAATGCCAAAGAAAGCTGAAAGAAAACAAGGTTGTGATCGAAATTCAAGACTATATCCAAAATAAAAATAATAAAATTTTAATTAGCATCTGTGGAGTTTGAATTCTAGGCTCAGGATAAAAACAAAAAGCAAATCTACCCCAAAAATATATTAGACCTATTCCCCCTACATTCACTATTTAAAAACAGATGGGGAGATTGTCATATGCGACCTGTTTTCAGCCTTCATCCCACTTGAACTTTATCATATTTAACATTCCTGACCATCAAACATCTGCCTCCCCAAAACTTCCTTTTCCCTTGGGTTTGACAGCATTCCATTCCACTTCTTTTCTTGCCTTCTAGGAGGGAGTTTCTAGAACTTAAACAAACCTGCTTCACATCCGCAGTCAGCCCCTTACTAGCTGCATAACCTTTTACAAGCTAAATTATCTAACCTCAGTTTCTGCATCTGTAAAACAGAGATAATGACACATTTCACACAAAGATACAGTGATGATTTGATAAAATGACTAGGTACAGAGTCACTTCTTAGCACGCAGTAAATGTTAACTAGTACTTTAATGTGGCTCTTAGTGCTTCTTAGTGTCTTTTGTTGCCTTCTTTCCCTTTACTGGCCCCTGAAAGGTTGGGGTTCCAGAGAGGTTTGTTCTTAGCCCCAGTTCACTCCCTCTGGACTACCTACTCACCTTCCCTAGCATCAATTACCCACAACATGTCAGTAGCTTTCCAGTCCTGATCTTTCTGCAGACCTTTATTTCTATCTGATTATTGTCCTGTTTATAATGGAACCAAGCCATGCTTACTTTATGTGTCCACTTCTTCATTGTGCGTCAAAGGTATCAGAGGTCCCAGAACTTGTCCATAAATGGCTCTATCTATGGGATAACAGTGCAGAGATTCTGTCCCAGAGGCTGTTATGCTCATCTGTTTCAGGGAAATGGGGTCAGGGAATGAATTTTGAGGCCAGCCCTACAAGCAGCTAGCAGGCTAGTAGGATAAGCCATTCTCCTGTGTGTCCTGCTATTCTAGATAGCTTCCAATTACTTGTCCTAAAACAGACTCCACCTTTCTCCACCCAGCTGTCTGTCCTGGGAGACCTGCATGGACAGCATCATGTGGCTCCCATGCCCTCTAGATTTGGCTAATGAAACACCTAGTAGGACAATGGAGAGACAGAAGAGAAAGAGGTTGAAATATTTATCTCCTTGGCTCCTCCCTGTGGTGTCACCTCTCTCTGCCACCTTCATTCCTTAACCAAGTATCATAATTTCTCTCATAACAGCACTCTCCAGGTACTGTCCTATGGAGTTCCAGATCCCCATGTTACCAGCCCCAGCTCACAGCCACTAACTTGCATCTACCTTTGAACATAATTTCTTCACTAAATCCTCCTTGAATGGTCTGTTTTAGTATGCCATCTGTTTTCTGCTGGAGGCCTGACTGAAACACCTGCTGTTTAGTCATATTGTCTTTTCTTTTTAAAAAATCTATAAAATTAACTAAAAACCATTTATGATCAATATAATAAAACTATGCTGCAAAAAGGAAAAAAGTCTCCATAATACAATCTCACTATTAGAATGTTGATATATTGCTTTGTAGTATGTCTGATGCCTACTTTGAACAGAGTTGTTATTAAAGCATTTATAAAATTTCACATCTTACTTTGTTCATCTAACATTACTAAATAAGCATTAGTAATAAATTACTAATTTAGCAAAAAATGGATTTTGCTAAATAATCTTTATAAATATCATCTTTAAAGGCTGCATAATATTCTATTAAGAGGATGTGATACAATTTCTTTGATTTCTCTCATATTACTGAACATTTGGCATGCCCTTTCCCAATGACCTTTCCAATGCATACATTCACACATACCATCACACATATGTTTATTTCTTTGCTGTTTCTCTATTAGCTTTGCTGGGGGCAATTTTTAAAATTTACCTACGTTCTATACAACAAAATTCTCCTTGCTAGGATGTTACTCCTGTACCTGCAGGATCATGCTCTTTGACATCCTGTAATTACTTAACCTTCCTGACCATGCTTTCCCATGAGATAATATCATTGATTCTTTCCCATGGCCGTAGGGGAAATTTCTAATAGACACCAACAAAATTTCTTCTGAAGAAAAATCAGAAATGAATATAGATTGTTCAAACTTTTTGCAGTGCCCATAAAACCTGGAGGCAGGGGGAACGAGTTGAGGCCAAAATGGAAAAAAGAAATGAAAGCTAAGAGTAAATAAAACAAAGGTGAGCATTTAAATTACTCTAGTAGACTATAGCAGCTTAGACCCAACGCTGTACAGTTCTGTGGACTCTGAGTCAGCAGCAGCGAGCTGATAATTATGCCAGCCATACAGCTTCTCAAAGGAACCGTCTTGTACATTATCTCATTTTCTTCTCACAACAACCCTTTGAAGTAATTACAGCAAGTTTTCCCACTGAACAGATAAAGAAACAAACAGAGAAGATGACCTGCCCTTGACCTACATTTGTTTGCATGAGATTTGGTTGTTGTAAATGAAAATTAGGCAGAATGGATGAGCAACCTGAAGTCAGACTGTCTCTCTACCACAGCGGCAGGTCTTCAGGGGATAGCTGCTGTCTGGAGCCTAAACTCTCTGACCCAATGAAACCCAAAGACCCAGGTTTTACTGTAGATAGCCTGAAACTATACTTTCTAGCTTTCATGACTGCAAAGATATCAATAAAATACAAAGAATATGTACTTCTCACGATATATCCTCATGGCTCCCGGAAACAGGAGCCCATAATGAGCTGTAAATAGGGACCCTCTACCGATTAGTCCTAAAAAACCTTATAGATCATAGATTAATATCCGTAACAACTCAATGACTAAATGAGAAAGTAGAAAATAAATAGTTGGTGCCTCTTCACTTTGTCAAACCACAGTCTGAAAACAAGAAGGAACCTTAAAAAACACTGAGTTCAACCTCTTCAATCTCAGTTCCTGCTTCTTTCTCTTCCCCATCCAAATGTCCTCTCATTCCTATAGCATGATGTCCCAGGTTCTTCAGAAACATCAGCAGAGTTTCATGATTCTCACCTATCCATTTCCTAATTCTGCCCATGAATGAAAGAGGAGAACACACCCTTCTCATAGAGATGCATCCAACAGCCATTCTCCCTTCTTCCTGATGACAGGATTCCTGTTTGGGGAATGAATTGTGCTTGTACTGGGTCATTGTCTTCTTTCATATACTCAGCTTCCCAGACTCCCCCGTGTGTGACTAATTCCGCCCCCAAAAGGAAATCCCTTTGGCTCTCACTGCTTGGTTTCCTGGCTTTGACATAGTATGAAGACACAAGGCTAGAAGCCATAACCACTATTTTGCAACCATGAGATGACTGTTATAAAGATAAAAGCCAATAGCATGAGGATAATAATTCAGAAACATAGGGAAAGCCCTTATGGTTACCCTGAACAGGTGAACCATGAATCACGTAGCCTAACTTCCAAGTCTTTATGAACAATGAATATTCTTTGCTTGAAGCCATAGTTAGATAGGTTTTAATTCTTATAGCTGGATGTATCTTAACTAATGTACTCTTTCAGGTAACACATGTAATTTGATATGGGTTTCAATGCCTCAATCCAAAAGATTAACTAAGGCATTAATGGTGGGTTCCTGGTGCATTGTGGCAGAGGAGGTATTTTTTGAGTAAAGACATTATCTAAATGTCTACTACAGGTGGCCCTGTACATCTTTCTCTCAGCACTGCCGAGGGCTGTTTAAAAGATGGAAAAGGAGACACCCCCCCACTACAGAAAATTATCATCACAATAATTAATATCACAACAGCAAAAAAAAAAAAAAAGCCTTCTTCTTTAACCCTCACAGGTTACATATGCTAATTTCCCCAAAATAAAGATCGAAATCCCTATTCACTCAAACAGGTCCTATGTAAAAACTGGATCAAACACACCCACTGCCCACACCACCACCATCAAAAGACAAATACCTCATTTCTCAAAAACTCACAGTTCCAGAGAACCCAAAATGCCGCATTATTTCTTATTAATATGCCTCACTCTTTGTTGAGTTTTTAAGTGGCCCAAACTGGAAATCTCCCTTTCCATAATAGATGTCTCCATTCCTGATAGGCTCATGTAAAACCTATCTTCCTAGCAAGTCGCTGATCTTGTAAGAATAGAGAGTTTCAGAATATTGGGAAATGCTCATTCCAAATTTTTCCAGTGGTCACCCAAAACAATGATTTTCAACTATCCAAGTGGGGACTTGAACCTTGGTTTTAGAAATACATTTTTCAGGTTCATTTTCTTATAATGTATTTGCCTGACTTCAGGATTCCCTCACTACTTTTCATGGAATGTGGATCACTTTCTACCACTAATTATAGTGATGTCTGTGTATTTCTCATGACCAGATTTTTGTGGTAAAGACTGTGTCTTTGATCTGCTTAGACCCATCAATGCTCAGACAGAAGGCTTTCACTTTTTATTTAATGTCACAAGGCATCATTCCCTCTCCTATATCACATTTATATCTACCATAGAGGGGAACGTGGCAAGGCCTCTGAATACAGCCCAACCAGCAGAAAATGGAGAGACAAATTTTAAATATTCATCCTTCCTAGGCCTGATATTGAGGTCAAATTTCTGTCTTACTTAAAAAATTTAAAACACAGTTACAACTGTTCAAGGGCTCAAGTTTTACAATCCCATTCCAAAAACAAATGGAGTTGCGAGTTGGTTTCGGATTTAGTTTCCTTTGCTAATCTGCAATTTTGGAATTACGATAGAGCCGTCTGAACTTTGCACATTAAACCAGCTGTCTCCTCTCCCCATTCCCTGGTTAAACTCATCCCCTGACTCCATACACTTTTCTTCCTCGTTTCTGCTCCTGCAGACTCAAACTTCTTATCTTCCGCCATAATCTCCCTACTTTCTTGACGCCTTTACCATATGCCATTCCTCCCACCTGCAATACCATGAAATCACATCCCTACCTCTTGACAGAGAGAAGAGAACATTCTCACTGCTCTTATTTGGCTCCAGCAGTACTAGCGCTCAGACCCCTGTGAAGTAGTCATTCCTTCTGAACCCCTGGCTGGGTCTCTTATCATTCCTCAGTTCCTCAGGATATATGTCTGTTTCTCCTCAGTTGCTGAAGGACAAATTGCATGTGCCTCTGTATTAATCTCAAATATACAGCTGTCTGTTGTGTTTTCCTTCTGTAAAAGATGGTGCCCATATCTTCTGATCTCTTGGTCACTCCCTACATGATTCCTAAGGGCGATCAACATACCAGGTACCCATTGTTTAATCTCCTAAATGTGAAGAAGAAACAGTTCAACATGCACTAAAGGCTGTCTTTCCAGGTGTGGGATACATTTGCTATAAGCTACTCACACTCCCTCTTTCACATCCATATAATCAGTGCTTACTGAAGGTATTAATCAATGGCCATGGACGAGATACAGAGAAGACTGGACATGCCTGGGCCCGATTGTTTGCTAATCAACAAAACAAATCTCAAAAAGTACCCAATAAATAACTTCTTTCAGATATTCTAAGATGAAATTTTTAGGAAAAAACTAATTTAAATTGCCACTGTATAGAAACAGGACTGGCTAATATTGACAGATAATTTATTATATATCCAGCCAAACCTACAGAGAATAAAGAGAAATACGAGAAGGCCTCTGACTTTAAGAAATGACAAATTATTTGAAGAGATACTGAAAGTTTAAGGGGATTCAAATGAGAACAAACATATGCTTCAACCTTCTGTACCTTCAGGCTCTAGTACCAGCCTGTACCAGTCCCTGTGTGTCAGCAGGTTCCCATTCTCTCAGGCACACTCCCTCTTGCAATGAAAACCAGGGGGAAGTCCTGCAGTTACCAGGTGGCTCTCTAAGCAGACATTCTGAGCCTCAATCCGAAAGTCAGTTCAAACTTGATGGCGGGCAGTCCTAACACTAGCCTAATTTCACAGATTTAATGTTGGACACAGGAATAGTTTTTACTTCCATGATTCCCAGAATTTCCAGTTCCTACAGTGAATCCCATGCAACAGCCCTGGGTCTCCTCTGAGGGAAGAAGATAACAACTTCTGGATGGGATGAATGGAAAAATGAAAGAAGACAGACTTTGCATCCCTTAGCGCATCAGTGGACCATAACAGGACTCGTGCAGTATGATATTGCTCCTTTGAGCTTTTTGACTTTATGCTTTCTCCGGGGTGCAGGGATAACACTTGACTTTTATATGGAAACTGCTAACTTCCTTATCTGTGAGTTCAAAAATCCCTTGCTTACCTGCCCTAATCCTGCTTTCATTTTGAACACTGTAAACAAAATTAAGTCAAGTTTTATATAAACAACAACAAAAAAACTTTCCAGCTATAACAGATGGACCCAATCCATCTCAGTAGATAATATCTCATAAATGATTCATCATCATTGCTTTAACCTAGAGCCTTTTGTATTTTGTACATCTAAGTAAATAACCATTAGTAAGCTTTATGCATTACACTGTGTAAATTATCTTGTGTCTATCATAATCAAGGGAGTAGCACTGATATTTTGGGGGAAAGGTCTATTCTAATTATTTCTTTGCTAAATCTTTTCTCCAGGTAAGAGTGGTAGGTTATCACATAGAACTAGATTGAACTCCAAACCTGAACTAGGGTTTTTCATTTATATTTACAAATGAAGCATCCGTCTTACTTAACACCTTAACAAATTAAAGGAATTTTATGTTTTCCATAGGCAATATGAATATTTTATATGTTTGGCAGAAGAGTTAATTGTAATAAATTCTTACAGCACAGCCCTAAAGAGATACCTGAATTTTCAAATACAGTCCTCTGTACCTTTGGAAATATAATTCAAATCAACAATCCTGTTTACCTGGAGCAGGTACAAAACAAAACAAGACTTCTAAGGCAGGTTTGCCTTTACTCTGCAGTTGAGTAAGGAAGTGATTGCCTCTGAATAATTCCAGGCCCGGTTTCAGCTATCCGAGGCAGTAGATACGCCTTTGTTAACACAGATTTTTTTCCCCACAGATGCATTGTGAAGCAAGGTGCCAAATTCCAAGAATATTATAGTAATGGAGTCACTTAGGATGAAAGAAATTAAGATGAGAGGTAGCTGAGAAGATGTTCATGTTGGGCTGCTGGGACTAGCACCCACCCTTGGCAGGTTGGAGAGGTGAGATGGGAAGCCTTTGACACCCCTTCTGTTTCTCCAATTCCTTCCCCTGTGCCTATGGTATCAGGCATTTCCGCAAGCTGCTGACAAGAACACCCATGCCCCAGCCTTGCCGCTTCCGTGCCTCCCCTGTGTCTTACTCCCTCCAAGGCAGCTAGGCCATGCTAGTTAATCATTAATCAGTTTGTACTGCAGAGTTAGTGGCTGCTGATTCTTCATGCATAGACCTCTGAGATAATCTTCTTCCTTCTTGGGGTTCCTTTCATCCATGGAAATGAGAAACGCAGGAAAACACACGGTGGGGATCTCCCCAAAGAGTCCACAGAGGGTTCTGGTAATGCCACATTGGCCTAGATGACACATTCTGACATCTCATCATTTGTGTTTTAAATTAAAACCATGTTGGACACGAACTGTGGAACAGCACTTGGGCATTACAGCTTCTTTTAGAGCCATGAGGATAAGATACACAGAAATGTTTTTATGTCACTGTGCATAAATGTGACTGGGCTAAATAATAAGACATTTTACAAAAGACCAAATAAAAGTTATCAAGGAAGTGAAAGAAGAGGGATGGTCTGTGAATTACTCTGGAGCAAATGAATAAAAGTTTAAAAAGGTAAATGCCAAGAGAAAAAAAAACAACCATTTTAAAGTGGGTTGACTTTTGCCCCAGTCCTGAACCATGTTGATAAATAAAAGACAAGTAGCTAATTAGCATGAGTTGAGCCTTAATAGCACACCACCCTATGAGTCATTTATGGTGTTTTTAACAACCAAGGTCATTAATACAAGATAGCACAAACCAAATAAATAATTTAGACACAAGCCTACTGCACACGTTTTGGGGTTCCTTTGCATGACCTTTGAAGGAAATGGCCCCTTGGCATGATAGAATATCCACAGGAATGAAGTCAGGTGGAAACTTTCTTCCCATTCTGAAAAGGGAAGTAACACTGTGGGTCAGATCCAAGTCCAAGGTGAAGAAAAGAATGCGGTTGCCAAAAATATTCACTCACCCCTTCTTTTCTTCCCTTCCCTCAACCCCAGGCTTAACTGCAGAGCTCAGAGTCTTGTGTCTAACTAAAAGGGGCTTTTCTGTGCTCCTCACTTAGGGCATTGGCGGGAAAGAATTACCACTGTGCCTATGCAATCACAATGCAAAAGTTGTCTATAAAGGGCAGAACTTAGTGAAAAGTCTTGGGCTCAGTTTGAAAAGTTAACTAAATGATAATGATTGTGAACATGTACTACAAGTTCAAAAAAATCCTAATTTTTCCTGTTAATATTATCATTATGTTATTATCATAAAGGCAGCAGACCATCATGAGAATATGTACCTTGGTTGTCAGGCACATTTTTCTAGGAAGTGGCAAAAAGTGACAATTACCTTCATTCCTACAGTCATCCTGATCTAAGCAAAATTAAGTGGGACATAGGCCAGTGGGCGAAATGGTCAATAAAACAAAGAGGCCAAGGATTTTAACATAGACATGATCAGAGGCCAGACTTGAATATCTTGTTTAAGCTTCATGGATAAACATAACTGCCTGTCAAAAATGTCTTCAGCATTTCATTCCAAGAAGTACAGCTTATATTAAAAACTGCACAATTATGACAACTCTGAAAGATGTTACTATTTAGAGAAACTGGGTAAAGGAATCACAGGATCTCTGGGTATGGTTTCTTACAACTGCATGTGAATATACAATTAGTGCAACATAAAATGTTAGAAAGAAAATACTTGACCCAGAACATGGGATCATAGAATGTTTTATTCAAAAGGGATCTGGAAGAAACCATATGGCCCAGTGATTTTTTTGACGGATTAAAAACTGAGAACTAGAAATGCTCAGCTTTTTAGCTATTAGTAGCTTCTAATCAGAGCTCGCTTCACAGCCCAGTGTTGCTTCTCCATACATTAGTATGTGCTGTCTGCCCAATATATGCACAGCCCCTTGAAAGGAGCAAAGAAGTTGCATGCCACCATCCTTAATTCACACATGAGAGAAGAGAGGTGTTGGGTTGTTGCAAAAGTAACTACGGTTTTTCCCATTAAAAATAATAGCAAAAACTGCGATTACTTTCACACCAACCTAATACAAAAGTAGAGGATATTTTTAAAAGTGTATGGTTCTGCATTTTTACCTGGTTCTAGTTTATAGCATATAATAGTTTCCTAGGGCTTCCATAACAAGATACGACAAACTGAGTGACTTAAAACAGCAGAAATTGGCTGGGCATGGTGCCTCATGCCTGTAATCACAGCACTTTGGAGGCCAAAGGCAGGTGGATCACTTGAGCTCAGGAGTTCAAGACCAGCCTGGGCAACATGACAAAACCCTGTCTCTACGAAAAAATACAAAAATTAGCCGGGTGTGGTGGCAAGCACCTACTAGTCTCAGTTAGTCAGGAGAATGAGGTGGGAGAATCACTTGAGCCCAGGGGGAGGAGGTTGCAGTGAGCCAAGATCATGCCACTGCATTCTAGCCTGGGCAATAGCGTGAGACCCTGTCTAAAAAGAAAACGAAAAAAAGAAAGAAATGTATTGTCTCACAGTTCTAGAGTCTAGAAGCTCAAAATCAAGGTGCTGGCAGGGTCATGCTGAGTGCAGCCTACTGAGAATCCTTCCTTGTACTGTCCCCGCTACTGGGTGTCTCAGGTGTTCCTGGGCTGGTAGAAGCATCACTGCAATCCTTCACCTTCACTATTATTCTTCCTAAATCTTCACATAGTCATCTCTCTGCCTGCCTGTCTCTATGTCCAAATTTCCCCTTTCATAAAGACATCAGTCATATTGGATTAGAGGTCACCCTTATGACCTCATGTTAAGTTGAATATCTCTGAGAAGACCCTATTTTCAAATGAGGTTACATTCTTAGGTACCAGAAGTTAGCTCTTCAGCATACCTTTCTAGTGGACATCCAGTAATCCAACCCATAACATAGCACACAGTCGTTGCAAAATAAATATCTGACCACTCAACCACTCACTGACTAATAAAGGAAAGAAAGTTATTGACATTACAAACCAAGGAAACCACAGGTACCAGGTCATGGAGATATGGAACAGATTATTGGATTCAGGAGTCTATAACAGAGTAGTTTGGAGGAAGCTTAATATACAAAGGACAACAGAGATGGCAGAGAGATAGGCAGGGACCACTCATGAAGGCGTGCATAGAAGCTTGGGCATTACTCTGTAGGCAGCTCACAGTGAGCTCATTGTCATGCAAGGGCCTCAAGGGCCTCATTGTCATGCAGAGGAGATCAGATACAAGCAAATCATTTCAGTTCAGTGTGTGTCCTTAAGGGCAAAAATGGTGTAATACCCATAGTGTCTTTGGAGCATAACCTGCAGCAGGTAGTGAGTAATTGCTGAATAATGTTGATATGTCAATGTGCTTTTTTTAATTGCAGATATAATAATAAAAATAATAAAGGTAATAGTAACCAGCATTTGACAAGCACTATGATAAGCCCTTTCATGCATTATCTCATTTAATCCTCACCACAATGCTCTGAGCTGTGTACTGTTGTTATCTCATTCTACAGATGAAGAAAGCAGGCTTAGAGAGTTACGCAAGGTCACAGATCTGGGAAGAGGCAGAGCTGAGTGTTGAACTCAAATCCACATGACTCCTAACCCCTGGATCTTATTTTTTACACTAAGAGTTAAATTAGCAAGACTTTCAATTATCTTTTGTTTGTGTTCCAATTCTAGGGTTAATGGTTAGTTTGTTAAGTAAATCATCATCCTTTCACCACAGGGGGTAAAGCCTATAAAAATGCTGATTGAGTGAAATTCAAGAGCAGTGTGTTTGTCAATGGCCATTAATCAATCTATAATCAATGTGTAAACACTTGGCTAAAGAATTAACTTGTTGGAAAATGTGTAAACAAGACAATTCCAGCTAAGGCAGATATTAGCCAATAGTTAGGTCGCAGAGAGCACAAGACTGTGGCTCAAAAGACCAGCATGCCACCCTTCATTTAATTATTTTTGTAACATACCTATTGTATATGTAATGAACCTCCCTAGAAATCAGCCCCCCTGGGACCCTCAGGTAATTGAGAATCATTCCTTTCTGCCTGATTCACAAAATAATCAGTCTCACTAATAATAAAAAGAAGATGTAGTAGGGAACGCAATTGTAAGACAGCAGGTTACAAATGAACAATTAATAAAACTGTTTTGGGTTCAACTATGTCATTTATTTTCTAGCAGAATGATCCTCAGAGTCTTACTAGGCTTTAGGGACCTGTGAACACGCTTTCATCTGTTTGCCTATGCTCGTATGAACATACACATTAGGAAGAGGAATCCGCAACATTCTCTCTTTCTTATTAGGATCCACCATTCATAAAAGGTTGAAAATCAACCCTCCCCCCTTAATGCGAATGGGCAAATTAAGGCTCAGAGATATCAAGACAGCTACACAATGTCAAGCAGTTGTTTATGGAAATTCTAGGACAAGAATTCATGGTCTCCCAGTCTGAAAGTCTATCTCCTACAACAAAATTTCAATAAACTCTGAACCTGACAACATTGAATGTGGCCCACAAACATCTGCAGAATAAGATCAATGTCTAAGAAGCAAACATCTCACTACCACTCCACATTGCAGTCTGATACCTCCAGTAGTGCCACTTTAGGTCATATATTTTAAGGTAAATGTTTACAGACTAGCAAGCATTTATTTATTTATACTTCAAAAGAAATTCATCTTTCAAATGCTCTCATGGCATTATATTTCAATGGGATGTAAAAGTGACTTCCCTTTTCACCACTGCCTCCTCCCCTGCTGCCTTGATTGGCCACATCCTCCAGCAGGAATAATAGAATCACCTTCCCTACTAAGAACCCTGCTGTTATTTGGAATGTAATTGCCCAGCACCCCACAGCGAATGCATTTTCTCAAGCTCCAGCAAAGCTTTTCCATTGAGACCAGGCAGAGTACACTGAAGGCTAATTTGGAGGATGTTAAGAATATGTTAAAATAACGAACTTTAGTTTTTCAAATGAAAATAGAAACCCTCAAAATTAAGGATTTGACCCTCAGCTCCATTTTCATACTACCCTGGACTAGAGTTATATTTCTTCACCCTGATTTATGCAACTGTGGGATTCTGAATTGGATCTAAACATGGAATCCATCTAATTATTGAGAATCTGCCTGACACATGACTAGGGTTTCTAATTCCCACTGAACCCCAGACACATAACTCTTCCATGCAGCCTCAGCCATCACTTCCTATTTTCCTAAATCCAGTTTTTGGCAGTTTCAATATAGTGAAGGAAACACAGAAGCCACATGGCTGGTTCCACCAGGCCCAACTTTGGCCTGGGGGATTAAAACAACTTGCAATGACTGGAGACCATCTTGTTCACCCTGAGGGGATTTGCTCTAACTTGTCTTTTCCCAACACGCAATTTCATGGGTTTTACCCATGTGCCAGGTTGTTTATACTTGATTGTGTTGGAGTAATATAGCAAGAGATCCGCTCTTACTTTTGGGGGTGCCAAGTACCTATGACTGTTGCTTAAATGCTTCAAATTGACAGGAGGATGTTCTATATGTTTGTATTGTAAGTGATAAGGAAATATATGTGCTGTTAGCTGCCATGACAGTGAGGGAGTTTTGATGACATAAATGTCTCCAGAAAGACGAGTGAATTGGCCTTTTCAGAGAACAAGGATGCCAAGAAACTGAAGGGGTGGAGTTGGTGTCAGCATGGGGGAATAGAGTCTGGCCTGTAAACTAGGCAAATCACATTCTTTATAACTATATTTTAGACATTGATTTTTATATTAAAATGGACACACAGAACATTCAATTAATATGCCTCATCTTAATCTCCTGTGGTTCAAATTCACCTTCTGTTTAAAAGCTCCGAGCACCACTAAAAAGAAATTTAACAAGTTATTTAAAAGTTCTTAATTCTGATTAGAATCAAATCATTGTGCTTTTTTTTTTTTTTTTTTTTTTTTTTTTTTTTTTTTTTTTTTTTTTTTTTTTTTTTTTTTTTTTTTTTTTTTTTTTTTTTTTTTTTTACTGTAAGCATCAAATTACTTTTAAAGGAATTGATTGATTGATTGATTGACTGATGTGGGGACTTAATTTGTTGAAGAGTGTCCTTTTCAAAATAACAGAAAAATCTTTATACTGCAGGGCACTAAAATCTCATTTCACAGTCACAAGACCAAAGCCAACATTCGGATTTTTTGTCCTCAAATTTTCTTGTTTTCTTGGATAACTTAATTGGCATCTAGCAATTAAGAAATCAGTAATTCATTCCTGCATATTTACTAAGCACCTACAAAGTATCTGACCATAGCAGAAAATAAGGAAAGCTTTCCTCATTGAACTGGCTTAAGAGATAATAAGCAAGTGTAGTTGGTCTGCATTGCCATAGGTACTGCTATGAATACATCTGTCCCCCTAGAGGCTAGGGGGACAGACAGGGACAGAATGCTGTCAGTTAACAGAGGTTGATCAGGTAATCCCTCTCTGAAGAAATGGCCTCTAGGTAAGGCCTGAATGTGTGAAACAGCAACGCCACATGAACATCTGAAGAAAAGCATTTCAGGCAAGGGGAACACACAGCAAGCAAGGGTAAACATTCTTGGATAAGAAGGCTCCCATGTTATCCATGTAACTGAGCCACAGGGAGCTTGGGTGCTGGGAACAAGGTCAGAGAGGCAGCCAAGAGCCCCTTGTTGCTTCTTATGGGCCATTGCGATGTTGGGTTTAATTCTAATGCTATGGGAAGCTATCAAAGTCTTGAGGAGTGACCTGATTGTTTATATTTTAAGAGGATGTTCCAGCAATAGGAATTTAAACCTGATTGTCTTCTAGTTTTATCCTTTATCTTTGGCTCACAAATTCCACTGATTCTTCTTCACGTGGCCATCCCTTTGTTTTCAGCCCCATCCTAGAGCTACATTTCCTTGTACGTGGATCATCACAACACACTTCCAGCTGGTATCTCTGCCCCTAGTTTCTCCAAGATCCAATTCATTTAGTAGAAGTGCTAAATGTAGCTTCCAAAAATACAAATCCATCCATGCTGTTTTCTAGCTTTAGAAGAGGATGCCATTGGCTACCTACTGGCTATAAGAGAAAGCTCAAATTTCTCATTCTGTCATCAAAAACTTGACAATATGGTCCCAACATTATCACCACTAAGGCAAAAAAATAAAATACAATCAGCTGATCTCAGTATGAAACATTCTTGATTCACAGCCACATCCTTCTAAGATTGGGATGCTTTATTCCTTTATGTCAGCCATATATATGATTTGTCCCTTGGGTCATAATTCAAAGACTACGTTCTTCTCTCAGGCCATCCTCAATGATTCCAGCTCAGACTGTCTACAGTGCATGCATCTAGCACCACACAGTTCGATATTGTTTTAAGACTAGTCAAATGCAGTAGTGAGAAGGAGAGAAAGTAGGACAAGGAATTTGATCCATAACTGACCGAAAAATCAATTGAGATAACTCACTACCTTGGGACCAGCCTAATACATATTTTTATATTCCACCTTGAAATATCATGTACCTGCTTTATATGATTTATATGATATCTTCACACTAAAACTGTAAGTTCCCAGAGGATTTAAGACTTCAGTAGCCAACTCAATGGTCTTGCACATGCTCTACAGAGTTGATCTTCAGGCAATGTTTAGAATCATAGGCCTTTTAAATAAAAGAAAAGTTAGAGCTTTTCCAGTCCTGGTTTCTCATTTCGTGGGTAAGAAAATCAAGATCCTTGCATGTGAAGGGCTTTGCTCAGGGCTACACAGCTACTTAATTGCATAAAAAGAACTCAAGTACAAGTCTCCTGACTCTTTCCAAGACATCATGCTGACTGGATCAAAGAATCAATTCCAATAAGTTGTCTGACTATTACCACATTCTAGCCATTAGGACTATAAGTTTCCACTCCTTCTAACACCTTTTTCTTTTCTTTTCTCTATTTTTATTAAACCACAACACTGCTATAATCAGATGACTTCTACCAATTATGAAAGTATAATTATGATCCTTAGTTACAAATATGAGAAATAAGCTCTGGATCGCTTTAGCAAAAGGAAACCATTTAGAAAGGTGGAAGAGGGCTGGTAGAAATGATGGTGGCTTGAAAAAGGAAGGAAAGCACAGACACTCCATAGGTCTGGGAGGCGGACTCTGCAGCCATTAGCATAGAGTGAGTCTGAGCAGCTCAGCCCTGCTATGATGAAAGACCCCAGTGCAATATGTTCAGGATTCAAAGACTCCCATCTACCCACCAAGTGACAGTTCGGTCAAGTCTAGGTACCTAGAAGATAGGGAGGAAAAAAGTCCGGACCCTTCAACTTCTATAGTAGAAAGCAGATACCAGAAATAGCATTTCCACCAAGACCACTCATGAACGAGATTAATCATCCCAAAGAAATTGTGTGTTATCATGAAAGGGGAATGATAGGAAGTCAAAATCTCAAATGTCTACTGCATCAATCATCTCTACTAAGATCAGAGCAAAATGTCAACTCTTCGACTCCATTTCTGCTTAGAATGATAGCAAAGAGTAGGGAGAGAGCCAAGGGATGAAGGGTTGAGACAAGCAGGGAAGTTAGGCTGCCTTGGAAGGAGATCCACCTTTTGCTTAAAATGGTCAGGATCATTTTGCCTCTGATAAAATACCAAAGCATACATATAATTACTGCCAATTACTCCTGATGTTCACACGGGGAAACTGGCTCAGAGTGCTGGCTATAACCAAAGGGAGGTTAGAATCAGAATCCTCCCAGGAGGTATATTAGGAGGCAAATGCTTACAGGCCTGTGTTGATTGCTTAGGACCTAAGTGCTCTAAATTTGATTATTATTAATAATGGTAAGAAAAGATTATTTTGCCTTACTATATATGCCTGCATTTTACCAGGGACTTTATGTACATTGTCTCACTCGCTCCTTGGGAAAAATAATATAATTATGTTAGTATTATTCTTCTGCTTTGTGGTCAGAAATACTGAAGCTCAGAGAGTGCAAGTTACAATTTGAACTTAGATCTATTTGACTCCAAAGCTTCCATGCTTTCTGTCATGCTAACTAGAAAAACAGGGACCCCGGAGTGAGAATATCTGAATGCAAGTCACAGCTCTAACAGTTATAGGTCTGTAGCTTTGGGTAAACCATTTTCATTTCTCTATGCCTTGGTGGTTTCACCCAGAAAACAGGGATAACTGGTAATTACTAGTTGTCCTCCCTCATTAGACGGTTAAGAGCAACGCATCAGAAAGGGTCTTGAAAACTGTAACTGTAAACCTATAAAATGCTATTCAAATAAATCTTAGTAATTATCATTATTATGATGTGTAAGACATGGGAGACAAGCAGAATACAGGCTTAGGCACATAAAATAATCCAGCCGTATGTGGAATGCTGGTGAGGCAGGCAGGAAACAGGATGCCAGAATGTAACTTTTCTCTGACCCACTCTACCTGCATAGGAGAAGGAGGAACAGGAAGTATCTTGAAAGACTGTACCCAATAGGCTCTGAAATACCTTTTGCAGCTGCCTTGCTGTTATAGCAATGAATGAAACAAAGTCATTGACTTCAAAGACAATCTCATTATTCTTGATAGATTGGCTGCCTGACAACATTTTGGAACTGCCAGAGGAGGCAAAGTTACGTTTATATAACTTTAAAAGTGTCAGAAAACTAGGGAGCAAAATTAAGTTTGTTCCTTTTTACAACTACAGGTACAGGTAAATTGCAGGGCCAGATGAAGGGGAAGGCATGTGACAGCTCCCATATTACAAATGAATATCTTTATGAGCAGTGAAAGTCTGTGTACAGAGAATGATTTTTCTCCCATTTGGTAAGATTATAGAAAACTGATGCATTGCAGATCAGAGCCAAAAGAGAAAAGAGGAACCAGCAACAATATAATAACCACTCAACAGGAGTACAGATGCAAGAAAAGATGCATTTATTTTAATTTAAAGACATTTCTCTTTGAAGGAGATGCAAAAATAGGAGCATCCAAACTAATGTTTATATAGAATTACTTCTAATTTACACATTGTGAGTCTTCCTCTTTTTCACTGAGTTTTATGAATCTTGATCATAACATGAGCATTTATGAATATTGCACAGCATGCATTTGAATACATCCTCCAAACACCAAAGTCTATGTCTGCAGCCATTTGTCCCATTCTCTCTAATTACAATGAAGAAATGTCTCTTTTCCTTTCAAACACTAAAACTTACGCACAGACTCAGGATCCCAAACTCTCCAACCCTGCAGAAACCCTGTCAATAAGCCCATCTTTCACCAGCATCATCAACCTTCAAGTTTCACTCCATCATCATTCAAATATGTCTAACTAAGTATCTCTCACCTGGGAGTCTGGGGAAAAGATGGATCCCATGTCATCTTTCAGCTCTTGTCCTTTCGGTCAAGGATCCTCTTCACCAAGAATCTCAAAAATTAGACATTTGGCCTCAACTTCTTGACCTCTCATGCCCTGTGTAATCATCTCCAGTCAGGGTATCTGCCCACACTAAAAACCATTCTCTTGATAAAAATCATTCACATTATTTGATCGAATGGGACTTTTTTTCATTTCTTGTTATTCTCAGTGTTTCAGCAGCATTCAACACATGTGACCATTTGCTTCTTTCTTCTTTATCTTGGTTTCCTTAGCAGTGTTCCCTGCACTTCCATGCCACTGTCCCAAGTTTTGACATTTTCACTTACTCCTATTGCCTTAAATTCCAAATACATGAAATGATTCTCAAATTTCTATATTCAACCCAGACTCTTCAATGATTCAGAACCTTATAAGCAACTAATACTTGATGTTTCTCCTTGATTTTCTATAGGTATCTCAAAATAGTCCTAAGTCAACTTCTGCTATCCCCTCCAACCTTGTATTAGCCACTCTTTCAATGGACCCCATCTGTATTAGTCTGTTTTCACACTGCTGGGAAAGACATACCTGAGACTGGGTAATTTATAAAGGAAAGAGGTTCAATGGACTCACAGTTCGACATGGCTGGGGAGGCCTCACAATCATAGCAGAAGATAAAGGAAGAGCAAAGGGATGTCTTACATGGTGGCCAGCAAAGAAGATTGAGACTTATTCACTATCGTAAGAGTTTGAGACTTATTTTCTATCATAAGAACAACACAGGAAAGACCCATCCTCATGATTAATTACCTCCCACCAGGTCCCCTCCCCATGACTCATGGGAATTGTAGGAGCTACAATTCAAGATGAGATTTGGGTGAGGACGCAGAGCCAAACCATATCACCTTCTTAGCATTTAGGTTATATCATATATAACCTTTTGTCCAGGCCAGTGTCCTCAGAGTTCACCTTAATTTGAGATATTCCATATCTAGTCTGTGGACTCCATCTCCAGAATATAGCTTATTTCTTGCAACAACTGCTAAAAATCAAGTTTAAGTTATCAGCATCCTTTACCTGGGCAGCTATAATGACATCCTAATTGATCTCTCACTTCCATCTCTAACCCTTTCTATACTGGAGGATGTATGCTTTTTTAAAAACTTTTTTTTTAGAGATGGTGTCTCACTATGTTGCCTAGGCCAGAGTGCAGTGGCTATTCACAGGCACAATCATAGTGCACTCCAGCTTCAAACTCCTGGGCTGAAGTGGTCCTGTTGCCTTTACTTCCTGAGTAACTAGGACTACAGGTGCTTACCATCATGCCAATCAGGGAATATATGCTTTTAAATGTACCTCTGATCATGCCTAATTGCACTCAGAATAAAATCTTCGCACACCATAGGTTCTATACACTCTTATAATTCCTACCTTTATGTCCTCATCTTAAGCCATTATCATCCTCTGTTACTCTAATCTTTCCTTTGTCCATCCAAGACATTTATATTATGTTCCAAATCCTGAAATGCATTTCATCTAGCCCACTCCCATTCATCCTTTAAGCTGCAAGTCAAAATTCATATGCATAGGGAAGATTTCTTTGAGCCTCCCCACGATCTAAGTTAAAACTCCCATTAAATTTTCTGGTTGTACCCTTCACATCTCCTCCATAGCATGCACTACTGTTTGCCACCATGTGTTAGCACAAATGTTCATTTATGTCTCTCTTCCCTTGCCTCTGTGTTCTATATGGGCAGAAATTGCATTGTGTTCATCACTGTATCTTCTCTGCCAGTACAGAACACCAGAGAGGTGTTCCATAGGAATTTGCTGAGCCAACAAATGTACCAAGGTTGATTTTCCCATGGATTCTTTTCTTAAAATATATTTAACACTATAAGTGGGATATCTGAGATCTAGCTGCTTTCTAAAGACTTACGAAAATGAAGTCCTAGAAGAAAAGTTATTGATTCAAAAATATTATAATAAGAATAGTAACTAATAATTAGAGTACTATACTAATAAGAAGAATAGTAATTAATACTGTTCTTATTATACATGTAATTGAGAAATGTGCTCAATTACCTTTCTACAAAACTCAATGTGTATTACTTGGCTGCAGTCATTACATACAAATTATACAGTCATGTGTCACTTAATGATGGAAATGTTCTAAGAAATGTGTCACTAGGTGATTTCATCATTGCACAAACATCACACAGTGTACTTATACAAACTTAGATGGTATAGTGTACACCTAGGCTATAATGGTACAGCCTATTGTTCCTAGGCTACAAACCTGTACATCAAGTTACTATGCTGAATATGGTAGGCAATTGTAACATAAAGGTAAGTACTTGTGTATCTAAACATATCAAAACAAAGAAAAGGTACAGTAAAAATATGACATAAAAGATTTAAAAATGGTACTCCTATATGGTGCACTTACCATAAATGGAGCTTGCAGGGCTGAAAGTTGCTCTGGGTGAGCCAGTGTCTTGTGAGTGAATGTGAAGGTCTAGGACATTACTGTACACCACTGTAAACTTTATAAACACTGTATACTTATGCTGCACTAACTCTATTTTTTAATTTTTTTCTTTCTTCTGTAATAAATTAACCTTAGCTTACTATAACTTTTTATAAACTTTAAGCTGTTATAAATTTTAAATTTTTAAAACTCTTTTTGAATAATTCTTAGCTTAAAACACAGGTACATTGTACAGTTGTACAAAAATATTTTATTTTTTTAGACTTTTACTCTATAAGCTTTTTTATATTAATTTTTCTTTTACCTTTTGAACTTTTCTGTTAAAAACTAAGACAAACACACACATTAAGCTAAGCCCACACAGGGTCGAGATGATCAATATTACTGTCTTCCACCTCTGCATCTTGACCCACTGGAAGGTCTTCAGGGGCAACAACGCACAAGAAGCTATCATGTCCCGTAATGTCAATGCTTTCTTCTGGAATAACTCTGAAGGACCTGAGATCATCTGTAATCCAGCATCTTTATCAGCAACACCTCTGCCTCATGTCTACAGACAGCTGTACCATAGGCAGAGAGCTACCCTAGTCTTTGGCTGTCACTGTGTGTAAATTTGTCCCAAGAGTTTGCAACATGCAAATCCTATAGAGAAGCAATCTGAGATAGCCCTGCCTTCAGCCTGCTTGACAAAATAAATGTCATAGGAATAAGATTAACATAGGTCTGCTAGACTGAGAAATTATATTTTTGTTTGTTTGTGTTGTTTTGCTTTTTTGAGAGGGAATCTTGCTCTGTTGCCCAGGCTGGAGTGCAGTGTCATGCATGATCTTGGCTCACTGCAAACACCACCTCCGGGTTTCAAGCGATTCTCCTGCCTCAGCCTCCCGAGTAGCTGGGATTACAGGCACCCACCACCACATCTGGCTAATTTTTTATTTTATTAGAGAGAAGATTTCACTCTGTAGGTCAAGCTGGTCTTGAACTCCTGACCTCAAATGATTCGCCCACCTCAGCCTCCCAAAGTGCTGTGATTACAGGTGTGAGCCACTGTAACTGGCCAAGAAATTATGTTTTAGTCATATTTTTAAATGAATACCACTCCTAAAATCATTTTATTAATACATCCTTTTACTGACTGTAACTTCAGCATTTCACAAAGATACAAAATAATACTAAATTACTAGCATCAACTTTTTCAGAATTTTTTGAAAGATTAAAACATTACAAATAGAATTATTATTTTATACAATACCCACAAATATTTTTGCTACCTTGGAGTACACTAGACATAAAGAAGAAAAGGAAATGCAAATTAATATTCACTTTAAAAAACCTTCCACAAACCATTGGAAATGCTTGCCACTTCAAAATATGTATTTTCAGTGGAATATAAGCTTTGATATTATCTTCACAATTATTTACATAGAAAAATAATACACATGCATAATTATAATTTGCATTATTTTCTGCTGGCCTAGCCAAAAGGTACCAAAAGTTAATTCTCTAAAATCAAACCTACCTATAATCTTTAAGCACACACAACGAGTGGGTCATTAGGGTGACATCATTCATAGCTTTCTAAGCTCCAAAATAACTTTTTGATAATGACTTTTGTAGCTTGTAATAACCATATAAACTCATGTGATGGTTCACGATCTATTTACTGCCATCATTACTCTTCATTCAGTTATTTTATTGCCCCCATGGGGTTATATAAACTTGCTCTGTGCCCATCGCTATCACCCACCAGCAAGCAGAGTTGAGCTGGTCAGCCAGCCAAGCAAAAACGGACGAGGTTTCTCTGTCGTCAAACCAAAATGTCAGCATTGCCGCCTGCCTCCTGCTTATGGATCAGTCATCAACTCAGAAAACCTGCATGTCCAGCATCCACTGGATCTCAACCCCTAAGTGACCCATATTCAGGGCCTGCCAAAGCCTGCCAATTAATGTTCCAATGGAGGAACACATTAACTACCCAATTCTCTGGGTTTCTCTATTCCCATGGCAAGTTAGGGTATCAAAATCCAATGTCCCCGAACTATACTAACCTACTTACTGAACTGCGATTTAATGTAATGAGAATTTGCCATTTCAATATATGGGCTAGAACATTTCAAAACTGTAGCTGAGTATGTCGTCTACTATGTTCTCAGAGACAAACTAACAAATTTCTCCTTAATGTAAGCATTGGGAAGTTTGTCCTTTTTAAGCAAATGAATGCACTTTTATGTTAGCCAAGGAGAGTTGTATATTAATAACTTG
Organism: Cebus imitator; assembly: GCF_001604975.1. Taxonomy (NCBI): domain Eukaryota; kingdom Metazoa; phylum Chordata; class Mammalia; order Primates; family Cebidae; genus Cebus; species Cebus imitator. The sequence continues at coordinate 7,801,421 of NW_016107342.1, read as the reverse complement.
TTATATTTGCTTTTTCTTTAGCAATTAGGAGTCAAAGAACTAAATTTACTATTTAATTCCCATAACTAGCTCACTGAGAGCTCCTGGCATAATTACGTCCCCCTTCTTTCTAAATCAATTTTTCCATCTTCTCCTCCCTACCACAGTGGTAAGATACAGTACGGGCTCATCAGTAATACCGATTCACTATAACCATAGGGCACTTACTGAGAAGTGACTAAAAGGCCCCCTAAAAGGACTTTGTGTTGAGCAAAGATGTCACCTTGAGAGAAGAGAGGATAGATTCTCATCAGTAACTGGTTCACTTTGAAAGTGAGGATTCAAAGCTGGGTTCTTACCTTAGATTATCTTTATTCCCTCATTCCTTTGTTCCCTCTCTCACCTCACTTTAGATCACTGATCTAAATCAGGAGTTGGTAAACTTCTATAAAGAGCCAGAAAATAAATATTTCAGGCTTTGCAAGTCTTATGGTCTCTGTCACAGCTCCTCAACTTCGCCAAGGTAGCATGGAAGCAACCATAGACAATATGTGAACAAATGAATGTAACCATGTTACAATAAAACTTTATTTGTAAAAATATGTTGTGGGTTGAACTGGGCCACAGGATGTAGTTTACTGACCCCTCATCTAAATCATCTTTAAAATTGGTCTTTTAGTCTTTATTTTAATGTGTTGATTTGTTTATGTTCAGCATGATAACCTACTTCAAAATATTTTATTTGAATAGAAGAGTACATTATAATAAAGAATGAAACAAGATTCAAGGACTCTATAAGTAGCCTAGATATTATTTATTAAAGCCCTGATACTGAAAATTGGTAATGAGTCTCTGTTCTCCAGAAATTTGTACTCTCATGCGAAAGAAACAACACCCTTACAAATAAGTATAAGAGAAGTGCTAAGCAAAGGCTGCAAACAATGTCCTATGGGAGTTCACAAGAGAGGGGTCCTTCAGAACCCCCAGATAGGAAGATATTCTGGTAGAAATGATACTGGACCTAGGAGGGATTTCACTAGGTGGAGGTGAAGGGCAGTGACATTTCAAACTGAGAGTGACGTGGTGAGGTGAAGTAGCCTGGGGTGTACGGCGAAATTCCTGTTTGGCCATAATATAGGATAGGCATAGAAGAGAGTTTGAGAGGTCACAATGGTAAGATTCATCAAGGAGGCAAGGTTAAGATGTTTGGGCTTTTTAGTAGGCAGTAGAGAACCATGGAAGGCTTTGGAGCAGGGAAAGAATTGTATCTTAATCTTTACTGAGAATCATGAAAATTAATTTCCCAGCAGCAAATAGGAAAGATTGAAAAGTGACCACATAACCTTTAGAAGAATGATGTTCATGGTACTAGAAGCAGGGAGGGAGAGGTGCATGCATCTTCTTTGGGGCATATACAAATCGCGTGTAGGGCTTTTTCAAACTGCAAAGCCTGATCCCAAATATTTTTATATGGCTCTTATTGGAAATGCCCCTCCGACCCCATTCGTTACTGGTAATTGAGAACCATCTCCTTTGCAGGCCATTGTTATGTGTCGTAGGTGTGTTAGGGTGAAAAAATAAATATTGAAAACCCTAAAAAGAAAACTGTTGCAAAAACTCAGGCAAGAAGTAAAAAGGAGGTAAAATATGGTGATAAAGATGGGAATAAAAATGAGGGTTGAAGAGCCTTTGCTCAAACAGGACTTGCCTTATACTCCTCTGAAGTATCTGGGAGCGAGTGCAGAATCAACAGAAATGGTAATGTCAGGAGGGGCACAGGCAGGGAAAATGGGGAGTTCAGGGATATGCATGTAGAATCTGAAGTGTTAAGCATATTATGCAGATAAAAAGCAAACAGAAGGTTGAGCTAGTGACTCTGAAGCTTGAAGGATTTGGGGCTGGAGGTAGAGGTGTGGCCATTGTCTAAAGGGAGGTGATAGTCATAGCCATTGCTCTGCATCAAATTGCCAAAAGAACATGCTCAGAGAGAAGCAAGTAGTTGAGGATCACACATATTCTGGTAGCACAAGAAGGCAGAGTCAGGAAGGAGCAGTCAGAGAAGGAAGTAGGGAAAATGCACTGTCCCAGAAGCCAAGAGTCAGGCTAAATGTGGGCAACAGGAATAAGTTGGTCAAAAACCCAAGGACTGAGAAATAGGCCTTTGGACTGAGCAAAGGTGTCACTGTCAACCTCTGCAAGAGCAGCAGAGGGGTTATTAGCAGAACACAGGCTGCAAGGGATGGGGACGTGAGCTGGGTGAGGAATTGCAAGTAGCAACTGTAAATCCTCTTGAGAAATTTGGGAGTGGTTTGTTCCTGGGATACTATAAATAACAGGAATGCAGGAAGCAGGAAGTCGGAAGATGAAAGGGACATCTTAGTAATAGGAGAGCAGTTTTCAGTGAACAGAGTTTGGGATTAACTAGCCCCAAGGTTACAATCAGTCCATGGTGTGATGTGCAGGCCTTGAGATGTTTGCCCCGCAAAGAATGGAGGGTTCTGGTTTTTGATAGTGGGGCAGCTGAATAGTGGTCACTATTGCCATCATCAAAAGTAGTTAAGAGAGCCCCACGTACAAGTTGGATGGTAGGGCACTACATAGAATTTCTAAGCAAATGAGGCTTATATTGCGAAGAAGCTAATCTCAGAGAGGAAACACAAACTTTGACATGCACATGAGAAAAGAGGCAGTTGAGAATACACTGAGCTAATTGAAATAATGACTACGTATTATGGGCAAATGATGGAGACCATTCATTCTGTGAGACAGAATGTGAAGACAAAATTATAATTGGTACATGATTAAGCAGTGTTGTTAGGGGAGGCTCTCATCTCTTCAGGGAGCCCAGTGAGTGTCATAATCGCCAGCCACCCACCAATTAACCACAAGGATTCACAACCAGCTTATCTCAGCAACTGTGTCAGATTTCTGGGTGTCCCAAATATCACTCCTCAATTCTCTTCCAGCTGATTCAGCCTCCTACTAATTTTCTCACCTACAATCTCAAGATTTCGACCTTAAAATACTAACAAAAATATTTTACAAATGGTCTCCATCATTGCCCGTAACAGTAGCCATTATTTCAATTAGCTTAGCGTTTTCTCAAATGTAGAAAGGTACCATCAACCACCACCCAAACACTTCTTCTAACTTTCTTCTTGTATGAGGTCTCTGTACTTTTATATCCCTCTACTTTTCTGATTTTCTGTGATCAGAGCCCAGCCTGACAGTACAATCAGAGTTAACATAAACACAAGGGAGAGGAATATTTCTAAAATATATTCATCCTTAGATGTCATTTGTTCAAAAGCCCTCAGTCCTTGAAGTACCTGAGAAAGGGAGTATTTGGGACCCTGGGAATCACATGCCCCAGATAGGAGAACAGTCATCACTTTTTCAGGGAGGAAGAAACGGCCACCATTTCTTACAGGATGTGAACAATATCTTGTGATGATGGCAAAAGCCAAAAGTGCTTTTTCAGACTTTGTCACAGTGTCTACAAAGCTGAGCTGGGAGGAATTTAACAGCCCAGGCAGTTTTGGCTGCTGGCCTGACTTTCCAGAGTTCACTTTTCTCCTGTTGAAAAGGCTTCTCTTAATTATTTTTGGATTGAGCCTCATAGAAAGGGAGTTTGCTGGATCTTCCCATCCCAGCAGGCTTACACCTGGGGGATGTTATTGTGCTCCCCACCTCACACCTGGGTTATGTTATTTATGTGGGTTAAAGTCAGATTTATGACAGGGCAGACCAGCTTGTGCAATGTGTTAAGATATTTCAAATAGCCATGTAACACATCATAGCCCTTCTGCCATAAGAGGAGACTTTTACAATTCTTGTGCTCCAAAACACTTCTTCTGGCACTGCCATCCCTATTCTGATCCAAACTATCCATTCTAGGCCAGGCCATTGAGAAACTTCCAACTCATGCTCCTAACAACATAGCTACAATCTCTCAGCACCTCCACCCATTTCAGTGAGATTCTGTCCTTCCTCTGAATAAAACCAGCACTAAACTCAACAGCTAATGACCTTGTCTTTACTGGATATCAGCCATATATCCTTGATGGTCCTACTGGGAGGGCCAGAGTCTTATATGTGGCCTGTCATGGGGTTCTTTATATTCTTTGGCAGGAGTGGATAAAGTAGTAATATAGTGACCACACGGCAACCACTTGGAGACTACCCAGCAAGTAGCTTAGGAGCACAGCCCATCCACAGAGAGCCTTTAACAGGCTCATGGTACACTTTCCCATCCCATGTCAAGTCATGAGAGAGGCTGGGAGATGTTTTCAATTGCAGAATCAGTAGCACACGATCCACATACAGCCCTGGCTCTTGGCTTCTGATCCTCCCTGAGCTGGTCTTGGTACTGAAATAAAGCAGAAGCTGAAGCCCAATCTACCACTCTGGTATCTCTGGAATCCATCATTTCAGGAGAAAATTTTAAGCTTCTGCAGAGCAAAAAATAGCATAATTTCAGAAAAAAGCAAACAACAGATTGTCATCCATATTTGCTGAAAATATTTTCCCCAAAGAGTTAATATTTATATTACATAAAACTCATATAAAATGATAAGAAAAAATGTCTAACTACTGCCACTTATCAGCAATTCAACTTTGGGTATGAAATTTAATTTCTTCAAAACTCAGTCTCCTCATCTGTGAGACACAGGTAGGAGGACCCACCTGTCTGATGTTCTATGTGGACTAAGTGAGAAGATGCATTTAAAGTGCCAAGAGCAGGGTCTGAACTCTCTTTTCTTCTTTGCCCCTCAAGTACTCTAACACCAAAATGGGGAAAGGCCAGAACGAACAGTGTTATGTCAGAGAGAATACAATTAGGAAACAAATAGGAGGAAATATTCAACCTTTCTAGCTATCTAAGAAATGCAGATTGTAAGACATCTTGCATCTATTATTTTACAGGACAAATTAAAAATAATGGCACTGCCTCACCATTGTCAATAAGGTTTTCAGGAGGACTGTGCATCTATCCGTTCATTAATTCATTCATTCATTAATCAGGTACCAATTATAACTTTGTCTTCACATTCTGTCTCACAGAATGAATGGTGAGATGACTGTGCATCTATCCGTTCATTAATTCATTCATTCATTAATCAGGTACCAATTATAACTTTGTCTTCACATTCTGTCTCACAGAATGAATGGTGAGATGACTGTGCATCTATCCGTTCACTAACAATGCCAGTACAAACCAGGACAACCTTTTTGAAAAGCCGTTTGGCAACACTGTTAAAGATACACAATGTTCATACCTAAGAAATGTCTTCTAAGGAAACAGCCTGAAGATGAGCAAAACTAGACTCAAGATTTATTGTTGCTACAAGATTCATTACAGTGGGAAGATCTGGAAACAATTTACTGTCCAATATCAGGCAAACAAGTAATTACATAAGGGAAAAGGAGAGGATGTAAAATTGTGCCTGTATTAAAGTTGCATCATACATGTGCATGTAAACAAAGAGTAGATAAGAACATGAGATTTTTTAAAATTATTATTATACTTTAAGTTCTGAGGTTCATATGCAGAACATGCAGGTTTGTTACATAGGTGTACACACGCCATGGCGGTTTGCTGCATCCATCACCCCATCACCTACATTAGGTCTTTCTCCTAATGCTACCCCTCCTCAATCCCCCCACCCCCTGCTGTCTCTCCCCTAGCCTCCCACCCCATGAATGGCCCCAGGATATGGTGTTCCCCTCCCTGTGTCCATGTATTCTCATTGTTCACCACCCATTTATAAGTGAGAACATGTAGTGTTTGGTTTTCTGTTCTTAAGTCAGTTTGCTGAGAATGATGGTTTCCAGCTTCACCCATGTCCCTGCAAAGGACATGAACTCATCCTTTTTTATGGCTGCATAATATTCAGATATTAAAGGAATGTTAGAATCTGAGAAATGATTGTATTGGAGTAATTTTTGCTTGACTTTGATTTCTCATATTGTTGCTGTAATATTGTTTGTACAATAAGTAATTCTTTTTAAAAGTAATTTAATCCTATTTCCACAGCTTTCATTTTAACTAGGACACTTCAGCCCTTGGCTATAGGTGCTAACTTCCTGATGGATCTCCTCTCATTGTGTTTCTCCTCCTACAATCAACAGGGGCTCAGGCAGTGTGCCTTTAATTAATTTTTGTAAGGCACTTTAAACACATTCCAGGTATGTTAAATACATTTTTGTCATATGTAATTCTCAGAGCCACCCATGAGGAAGGTATGACAATGATCTAGCAGAACAATCCATACCAATGCATTGAGCTAGCTGTCCTTCCACGGGGCAGCACAGGAAGCAGACTCCCTAATTATCCACAGCCAGCTGAAACCATACATATTGGCACTTTTTCTGTGGTCTTCTTGGCCATGAGAGAAGCAGAGAATCCCACCATGTATCCAAGCAGATATTAACTCTGCAATGTCAATATCCAAAGAATATTTAGCCCCACAGTAAGCAGAGGAGTAAATGATGCTTAACTCCCCTGCCTGAAGTTTGGGTGTCATTTGTGCTCTAAAATCTGAAGTACAACCTACATTTATCCAACTTCAATTTGAATATAAATGTTAGCTTTTAATCAGAAGTGACAATAAAGTGTTTATGTTCTCATTTCTATAAAGACAAGACTTCTATAAGGCCCACTTCAGGGAGTTAAAGGAAGGATAGTTGTTATAGATGAACCCCTTTAGCTTCACAATCTACAAAGTCCAACCAAAAGGAAAATGACAGATAGTTTTCAACACACTACTGAGTATAGAGCAGGTATTTAATGAATATTCACTGATAGAATTAATGACCTGCTCAAAACCCAGGCAAGATTGTAAAGTCAGTTTTCAAAGCTCCCAGGCTCCTGGCTCCACTTTCTTTGCCCATATTTTTCTATCATTTCTACTCCACCACCTCAACTCTATAATCCCACATACCCTGTTTTCCACACATAAGAATCTACTTTTTTAAAAAAGGCTATATTACACACCCAACTATTCATATGTAAATCTGAGGTCATTATCACTTGTGCTGGAAAGTCTCACGTCAAAGAAACAACTCCCTAATTGTGAAACGTTACATTTCTAGGTATTGGCCACTAGAGAAAAAACAACTAGAGAGAGCCAGCTGTCAATGAATTATTTAAATGATAGTTGAAAAAAGTATATTAGTTCATTAACAAAACGCATAAAACAGGCTTATTTATCATATGCATACCTTAAGTCACTCTCTCCAAACCACAAATACATACAGTATCCAACTTGGGTATCTTAAATAAGCCTTTTGATGGGCTCTATTTTTTTTTTTTATTCTTGTGTGTATGTTCATTGTGTGTATGTTTTTTCTTATTTTATTCTTTTACAGGCAGGGTCTCACTCTGCCACCCAGGCTGGAGTGCAGTGGTGCAATCTCCACTCACTGCAAACTTAATCTCCCAATTTCAAGGGATCCTCCCACCTCAGCCTTCCAAGTAGCTGGGGCTGCAGACACGCACCACCACACCTAGCTACTTTGTAAAATATTTTGTAGAAATAGGGTCTCGCTATGTTGCCCAGGCTGGTCTTGAGCTCCTGGGCTCAAGTGATTCATCTGCCTCGGCCTCCTGAAGTGCTGAGATTACAGGCATGAGCCACTGTGCCTAGCCTGTATGTTCATTCTTAAATTTAAAGAAATTGACACACCAGGAAGCTTTTCTATTATTAAGTACAGATAAATAAAACTAATAGATAAATAAAAATTGCCCTGAAATTAAAATTTCTCTAAATCCCTTAAAGTAATTAGTACACTAGGAAACCTTTCTATTATAAGTTACAGATAAATAAAACTGCTAAGTTTAAACTGCCCTGATTATATAATATCTATGAAGGATAATTACATCTATGCAAAACAGGTTAATGCAACAGCTAAAAACAGCAGTAAGATATAAAAAAGGACATTTGCCAAAGTCCTTAAGGTCACCAGATTGATTAAACTTGACATCTGTCTAACTTAATAGGGCTGATCTAAGGAATTCGGCTCTGCTCTTCTTAGCCATTGTTGCTTCAGTTGAACCTTGTTAACAGCTTTATTAGTGTCAGACTAGATAAGAGGGATTAGCCTTTCCACCTTCATCCATAGGGTTTTCTGGTATGTAGATTCAGAGAATGAAAAATACCAACCACTTTCAGAATTTGTTCTCTCTGAAAAAATACAGATATATATTATTGAAACCATTCTTGGACCTTAATTGGAAATATTCATTTTTATTTGACCAGGAGGTTAGCCAACTGCAAGGAACAAAATATATTTTCTGATTAAAGAGTTTTACCTGGCTGGGATGACATTCACATTTCTCACAGAGGATGAACTAGTCAGGGACTCCAGTTGTGTTTCAGTTATCTTGAGAGGACAGTCTGCTTAACAGGCTGGGCAGTAACTGATGATCCTGTTACACTGGCAGAACAATCCATACCAATGGATTGAGCTAACTGTCTTCCCAGGGGGGCAGCACATGAAGCAGACACCCTAATTATCCACAGCCAGCTGAAACCATACATGCTGGGGCTTTTTCTGTGGGCTTCTTGGCCATGAGAGATGCAAAGAAGCACACAATGTGTGCAAGTAGATATTAACTCTGCAATGTCAACATCCAAAGAATATTTAGCCCCACAGTAAGCAAAGTTAGTCCAGTAGCCCTAGAATCCACACTGAGAAACCCTTCCTCAGCTTCCCCAGGCCCTTGACTTTGGAAGTGAATCCTGGAATAATGAGTCACAACTAGGATCAACTTAAATACTGAAATTGAAAAATCATTGCCAGAAATCCTCCCCATATCAAATTTATTATCATATACTGTCAGTATTCTCTCTTCTTTCTCTGTCTCTCTCAATCTTTGTCTCTATTAATGTTTTCATCTCTCTTTAGGAATCAAAGACTTTGAACTATTATACATGTAAATGATATGGAAGTCAGGTTAATAGATGTGTTCATCTTGAAAGATAAAAGAAGAACCTACTCTTCTCACATAAAATCACAGTTATATTCAGATATTTTCATCCGATGAACCTGAAGGAGGCTAAATCTTACAGGTACGTTTCTCAAATCTTCAAGACCAGGAAAATCTAATAAGTAATTTGAATTTCCTTGCGTGTGAACAAACACTTCTTGAGAGCCTGCTCAGGGTCCATCGTGTCTGGTCCCTGTTTTTTCCTCCAGCCTCATTGCTCCATTTACCTCCCCAGGCTTGGATTCCAGGCCCTCCTGTGCCTGCTGAATACCCCAAGTCAAACCTGCTTAGAGACAGGCACAGGGTGGTGAGAGCATAAGCACTGATGCTCAAGCAGCCTTGCTCTTCTTTGGCTGGCTACTGCCCACCCATCCTTCACATCTGTCTAAAGCCCTTCTTCCAGAAAGCTGGCGCCAACCTCCTGTGCATTTCACCTTGCCCTGTGCATACCCTATGATAGCACTGTCATGTTCATGGTAGTAATAAGGCTAAATTTTTTGTCCACCCACCAGATTATGTCTGAAAAATATTTCTATTAAAATCAGTAAGCCCCATACCTGGCTTATGCTAAGAATACAATATCTGTTAAATGAGTGAATGAATAGATGGATGGATGGATGGACTTATAAATGAATAAATAAACCCTAACTTTTTTCCCTATAACATTTTCCTTTTATTCCTTTATCGAGTTATAAAATCTCTTCTTATCACATTCACAGCAGGTAATGAATACACAAAAAGAAAAACAAAATCATTAAAACAATGTAAGGATAGAGTTTTAAAATTTGATTTTGCTGATGGCTGCACAGGTCTGTGAATTTACTAAAAATTACTGAATTATACTAGTGAATTTTATGGTAAGTACATTATACCTCATTACAGCTGTTATAAAACTGAATAGAATTTAGAATGTTTATATTATAGATTGGTCCAAAATGAGAGCATTTAAGAAGTGAAAAATGGTATGGAAATTGGTGTGATAGGTGAGAGATATGACGATGAAAATTGCTCATTGAATTTTTGTTGTTATTGTTAGTGAAATTGTTTTTCACCTGGACTTGGACAATACACTGCTAGGAACTTTGCAGTAAATGTATTTAAAGAGAGGATGAGAGTTCACGTAATGAAACTGTCATATTTCCAAACTGGAAGGAGAGACTCACCTAATTTCAGAGTTTGATTCATGGTTTGAAAAAAACAACAAATTTATTTTTTAATCCCACTTTTATTGAATTAATTAAGTTCAAATTAAGTAATTCAACTCTAAAAAACCATCCACAGTAAAGTAAAAACAATAAATTTTTGCAATGAAAATTTATTAACTTAATTTTTGGAGTTGGCTATTTCTAAGCCAATTAAAGTGTTATCTGTTTTTAATCAGCTTTACTGTCTCTTAATTTTCCTTAAAATTTTCTTTGGGGTTTGCCAGATTTTGTCTGCTTGGTTGGAAAGGAAGTGATTTCTGTACATAGACCCTAATGTCTAAATTATGAAAAAGTAGTTCTGTTTTTAAGTTTTTTAACTTCTTTAAATTGAGAAAGGGTGCATTTTAAATAGACTCTCTTTTATAAATAATAATCAACGCTTTCATCCATCAAAGTCATGTTGAAAATTTCTTTCCAACCTAATTTTTAATGACATCTCCACCTTTCCAATAGAATTTATTATTAAGAAGGTAAATCCCACCACAATAATAACTTCAGACCTCTCTTCTTTGTAGATATAGCCTGAGGTATAAATTCAACATGCAAATAATTCTTTTCATTACCTGCCTATTAAAACATGGAATAAAAATTAAAGACAATGAATTCCTGTTGGAAACATCAAAGTTAAATATACTCCTTGACAAACATTGAATAAAATCAGATATGAAGAAACGGAAGGCTAAGTTGTTATAAACATCAGTTGGCATGCCTTACAATCTGTGGTGGTCTAAAATCGCCGCTTTATATTTCAAAGGATCTGAATAAAGACAGTTTCACAGTTGCTCCCAAGTCTTCACATCTGAAAGAATCCTTTTACAGATCTAAAATGGACCCATTTGATATGTACTACAGAGCCGTCATGGTCTTGCAAGAAATCAGCGATTTACATTTGTAACCATATTTCCAAATGTGAACATCTTTTTTATGAGATGGGGGGATGTGAGGGGCACACAGACCATTCACAGCTGTCTTTGTCAAGCAGTTGCTTTTCATTTGTGTCTATTACTGAATTCAATGCTTTCTGCCATTTCCATACTTGTTATTAGTTTTTTTGTGTGTTATTGTTGTTCTGATTAAAAGCATGCATTACATTCTTTCTAAATTATGTGTCACTTTGTTGTGATTATTATTTCTAGCAATTTAATAGTTTGTGAACAGGAAAGCTTTGAAATGACTGTCCTCTGTCCTTTGGCATAAACCAATTATCAGTATTTAAACTTATCTGACAAAAACTGCAGTGACAGATCTGAGAACAAAGTGGTTTTAAGTCATTATTTTTGACTCTTTAAACCTTTCCTGTTTTCTATAACTAGATGTTGTAAAGCACAGTATGTGATAATGAAAATAGTATCATCTTTTCTTATTTCCTTAATAAAATGTGTGTTCCAGACGTTCCTATTTGCTTTAGTGATGAGCAATAGCTTAAATTCATTTGCATGAACCACCTGTGATGGCTGCAATAGCCTTAGAGCTACACATACAAAAATGTCAGAACTAAGATTGAGCCCTAAAAACAGAATTTTATTCTTGAAGAAATGTATGCAATTGTTTTTCGAGTTTTCTCTGAAGGAAAGGAATTTAAAGCAGAAATACTTTTTCTTAACTTAAAACTCTCCAGGAGGTATCAAACCAGGTTAAGAATGTGAAACTCACAGGTTTCCCTGTAGAACGTTAGAGGGCTTTGTTCGCTATGGACAATTATTATTCATTATACATCTATAGAAGCATTCTTAAGGCTCTACTTGGTACCAAAAGAATACGCAGAAAATGTAGTATGTGCTCCCAAGGCACTCCTTCAGTGAAGCAGCTACCAGGCAATTTGACACAGTGACAAAAGTAGACTAATTCTTTTCTCAATCATATATTGCCCCAAAGTTGACATCACTTTCCAAGCTATGAAAGCGTTGAAAGACTAAAAGATATACCTGGCTAACAGGATATGAAGTAAAATAATGAAAAGCACTTTTCTTTGGTTACTCTCAAACAGGCCATAAATATTTACATCCCATTATAAAACACCTTAACAGCTCGGTGAGATTGAATGCAATAGCACTTACTGCAATATAATTCCAAACACTTTACAGCTCCAATGGACTTTATAACTACACCTTAGTTTGTCATGCAGGAAAATCTGTGAGTTGAATGGTTAATGTTCTTTGTTTAAAAAACATGCAAAAGATATGTGCACTATATGGGCAGTACTTACTAAAATACTATCTGTATGTTATGTATATTTTCACCCAAAAGATGATGTGAGCCCTCAAGGAATAAGACAAAGTCATTACATTTTGCTCCCTGAGTGTGATTGTGCCACTTATTCACATTATCTTCTAAAAAGGAACGTGCATATGCTTAACACAAAGCACCGTATGTCCCATGAACCTCAAATTTAAATAGTGCTTTAAGGTTCACCAAGCATTTTCTCACTATCTTCTTACTTGAACATCAAAACAATCCTCTGACATAAGTAAGAAGAGAAAGGAAGAATCTGGTGCAAGAGGGAGAGAATGGATATTTATTGAGAACCTACTGTGTACAAAACTCCAAGGACATGTGGCATTTATTCATCAGTGGCATTCTAGCAGCCATGTGAGATACATGTTTTCATCTTGCAGATGAGGCTCTGAAAGATTAATTATCTTAGCCAGTGTTACATAGGTAATGACAGCAGAGCTGGGGTTGAATCCCAAGTCCTATTCCAAAAAGAAAGTATTCTTCCTTCTGTTCAAGTAGCCACCAATGTTGACTCTTGAACAACTCTGAGATTATTATATTCCAAAATTTTACTGTTTTGTGTCCTTTCTTTTATGAAGTATCAAAGTTTTTGAAGTATCCTTTAGTGATTGCTCTTTGAAATATTCTTTCTTTGGCAAAATAAAATACTGGGGAGCCCATATTAGCCTCCCATCTTTCCTTTTTATTCTACAGGACAATAAAGCACAGAACTCTGCAAACAAGTGTATTCTGCTTTTCTCCACACAATAATCTAATTCAGTCATACCAAGTATGATCACAGAACACAGTCCTCTACATGTCTAGGCAAATGGGATGGGGAAGAGAGAGTCAAAATCTCTTTGTTTCATGAACAATATATGAATGATTCACAAGCAGATAAGAAAAGATAAATTATCTTTCAACCCGTTGACTACTACCCCAGTTGCTTACTGCCTACTAATACACGTGAGAGGAGGACAGAGGATACTCTATCAAGGAGTTATTCAAATGTTTTTCTTCTTCTTTTGTCTGCTGGCCCAATGGCTCTCAACCACATAATTCAGACCCCAAGAGTTCCGTGGCAGCACCTGAGGAGTCATTAAGTGGTAATGGTAAGAGGCAAAGGGAGAGTGCTGCTCAAAAGTGTCAGCAATATTTTAGCTACTTCACATACGCAGATTTCATTTTACAATTTCTTTTAAGGAAGATCTTTGCTATATATGGGCACATATGTACATACATGAAGAAAGAAAGACAGAAAGAAAGAGAGACACCGAAAACCACCACGCATAGCTTAATGCTCATCAGTTCCCACAGGCCAAGAAAAGTCTACAAACCTAGTAATAATGTTTAGCAAATGATTTGTAATATTACAAAATTATAAACAGTCAGTTTTAGCACAATGAATTAACTTTTAAACAGGTGATTTGTGATTGAATGTTTCATTAACCTGCTTTAGAGAAAATATATGATTTATACCTCAGGGTGCTCAGCATAACTGGCCAGCAATGACATAGGTTTTTATAATAACAAAAAGAATAAATAAATGAATTAATACAGACAAACCTTGTTTTACTGTGTTTCTCTTTCCTGTGCTTCACAGATACTGCATTTTTTGCAGATTGATTTGTGGCAACCCTGCGCGACCAAGCCTCTCGGTGCCACTCTTCCCACAGCATGTGCTCACTGCCTGTGTCTGTGTCACATTTTGATAATTCTTACAATATTTCAAACTTATTTATTACTTTTATATCTGTTATGGATATCTGTGATCAGTGATCCTGGCTGTTACTATTGCAATTGTTTTGGGGCACCACAAACTGAGCCAACATAAGAAGGCAAACTTAATCAATCGATGTGTGTGTTCTGACTTCTCCATGGGACTGATGATTTTCTTTCATCTCTCTCCCTCCCCTAAGGCCTCCCTATTACCAGAGACACAATGATATTAAAATTAGGTCAATTAATAATACTACAATTACCTCTAAGTGTTCACGTGAAAAATAGTCGTGTCTCTCACTTTTCATCAAAAGCTAGAAATGATTTTTTATTTTTGAGGAGGGCATATCAAAAGCTGAGACAGGCCAAAAGCTAGGTTTCTTGTACCAGTTAGCCAAATTGGAATGCAAAGGAAAAGTTCTCAAAGGAAATTAAAAGTGCTGCTCCAGTAAACACATGAATGATAAGAAGGCAACACAGTTTTGCTGCTGATATGGAGAAAGTCTAAGTGGTCTAGATAGAAGATCAAACCAGCCACAACATTCTCTTAAGCCAAAACCTATTTCAGAGCAAAGCCCTAACTCTCTTGAATTCTATGAAGGCTGAGAGAGGAAGCTGCAGAAGAAAAGTCTGAAGATAGCAGAGGCTGGTTCATGAGTTTGAAGGAAAAAAGCCATCTTCATAACATAAAAGTAAGGGGTGAAGCTGCAAGTACTGATGGAGAAGCTGCAGCAAGTTATTCAGACGATTTAACTAAGATTATTGATGAGCATGGCTACAACAGATTTTCAATGTAGATGAAACAGCTTTAAATTAGAAGAAGGTGCCATGTAAGGCTTTCATAGTTAGAGAGGATAAGTCAATGTCTGGCTTCAAAGCTTTAAAGGACAGGTGGTCTGTCATATTTGAGTCAAATGCAGCTGGTGTCTTTACGCTGAAGCCAATGATCTTTTACAATTCCAAAAGATCATTGGCTTCAACTTAAAGTCATCAGCTGCATTTAGGGCTCTTACGAAGTATGCTAAAACTACTCAGCCCGTCCTGTACAAATGGAACAAAAAAGCCTGCAAGACAACACATCTGTTTAGAGCATAGTTTATTGATTGTTTTAAGCTCACTGTTCAGACTGTTCAGACCTACTGCTGAGAGAAAAAAAGATACATTTCAAAATACTACCAATTATTGAAAATGTAAGTAGGAACTCCAGAGCTGTCATGGAGATGTATAAGGAGATTAATGTTGTTTTCATGCCTGCTGACACAAATGCTATTCTGCAGCTCAGGGATCAAGGAATAATTTTGACATTCAAGTTTTATTAATTAAGAAATGCATTTCATAAGGCTCTAGCTGCCCAAGATAGTGATTCCTCTGGTGGATCTGGGCAAAATAAATGGTAAACCTCCTGGAAAGGATTCACCATTCTAGATGCCAGTAAGGACATTTGTGATTCTTGGGAGAGGGTCAAATATCAACATTAACAGGAGCTTGGAAGACGTTAATTCCAACCCTCATGGATGACTTTGAGGGGTTCAAGGCTTCAATAAACTAACTGCAGATGTGGTACAATGAGCGAGAGAAGTGGAGCCTAAAGATGTGACTGAATTGCTGCAATGTTACGATAAAACATTAATTGATGAGATGTTGTCTCTTATAGATGAGCACATGTCTCTTATGGTTTCTTGGGATGGATCTACTCCTGGTGAAGATGTTGTGAACATTGCTGAAATGACAACAAAGGATTTGGAACCCTCCCCAGACTTAGTCGATAAAGCAGCAGCAGGCTTTGAGAGGATTAACTCCAATTCTGAAAAAAGTTCTACTGTGGGTAAAATGCTATGAAACAGTATTGTATGCTACATTCCTTTTGTGAAATCACAAAAGGAATGTATTAGAGTCAATCAATACAGAAAACTTTATTGTTGTCTTTTTTTAAAAAACTGTGGGATGCTTCATGAATTTGCATGACATCCTTGTGCAGGGACCATGTTAATCTTCTCTGCATTGTTCCAATTTTAGTATATGTGCTACCAAAGCAAGCACTGTGTTGTCTTATTTTAAGAAATTGCCGCAGCAAGGCTGGGCATGGCGGCTCACACCTGTAATCCCAGCACTTTGGGAGGCTGAGGTGAGCGGATTACTTGAGGTCGGGAGTTCAAGACCAGCCTGGCCAACATGGTAAAACCCTGTCTCTACTAAAAATACGAAACTTAGCTGGGCATGGTGATATGTGCCTCCCAGCTACTCGGGAGGCTGAGGCAGGAGAATCACTTGAACCTGGGAGGCAAAGGTTGCAGTGAGCCAAGATCGCACCACTGCACTCTAGCCTGGGCTACAGAGCGAGAGTCTGTTGAGAGAGAGAGAAAAGAAATGAAAAGTTGCCACAGCCACCCCAACCTTCAGCAACCACTGCCCTGATCAGTCAGCAGCCAGTAACATTGAAGCAAGATCCTCCACCAGGAAGATATCATGACTCACTAAAGGCTCAGGGGATCATCGGCCTTTTTTAAGCTACAAAGTACTTTTTAATTAATGTATGTATGTTGTTTTTTAGACAAAATGGCATTACGCACGTAATAGACTATTGTATAGTATAAACATAACTTTTATATGCACTGGGAAAGAAAGAAATTTGTATGACTTGCTTTATTGTGATATTTGCTTTATTGCAGTGCTCTGAAATCAAAGTTGCCATATTTCTGAGGTATATCTGCACTTTAAATAAAGAGGTTAGTTTGAAAGACCAAACTGATTCAAAGCATGGGAACTATATTGAAAGAAAGGTCATTACTAAGTTGTCAGATTATTTCCCCATTAGGCTTTTTGCCTTCTCAGCACTCTAATTTCTACAACCTCTCTTGATCCTCACTAAACTCCAAGTTATGTAGAGCATATAGTGCTGTTAGATGGAAAAATCGGCATCCAGTCAGTCTTCTGATTAGGTCTTCGAACATGTGGCAGAGCCAGGAATCCTGCACCTGTGCTCCATCCACTAATACTTGTCTGAGGGCTGATAGAAATTACCACCTTTGAAGAAATAAGTAAGTATCTAACAGTGCCACTCAGCTACAAAATTGGATTAAAGGTTAATATTTAATGAATTCATATTAACAGTGCTGACAGTAACTGTATACTCGACAGATATTTAATAAGAGTATCACAAGCCATATGTAAGAGCACTGTTAAAATAATTACATTAGGATTTCACAGCATCCACCATCAGGATTCCTCCTCTGACAACAGCAGAGGAAACTTTTCCTACCCTGAGCCAGGTAAATGCCCCTGAAAGTCTTACTGTCTGGACTTGACTTCTATTTGTGACACCCACAATTTCAAAGTTCAAAAGCATTTGTAAAGCATTTCTCTTTTAGAGAAAACGAAGGAAACTCGTATTTTTGAATGTGCTACTATGTGCTAACCTAATTTAATCTTCATGAACTCTAATATGCAGGGATATCAGTAAGTTTTGAATTTAGGGTTATTTTCTCATTTTGTGGTGGTGGTCATTCTAGCAGGTTGATCAGTTGTGCCGTTCTGAAGCAGCCATTGCCGAAGAGGTCTTTTGATGCTGAAGCAGTAGTACTACCTGCCACTGCTGTCATGTCTGTGAGGACACTCACCCATCTAGTTCCAAAGCAACATCTTCATGTACCATCTCACCTTAGACAGGTGAGATGCGACCATGCAACAACACAGAAGACGTCCAAATCCCTCTTTCCTGAGAGATGGGCTGGGGCAATCATTGCGAGCTATAAGAATACAGCAAGAATTGATGAAATTAAGAATACCTCCAGAACCAAGAGTTAAGTAGACCAGAAAGCTGGAAAAGGAAATACAAATGAGGCACCCAACTGAGTTGTGTCTCCCAGCAGAAGTCAGAAACAAGGACAGTAGACCAGGATGATAATAACAGCAAAGCTGTCCCTCTTGACTTAAGGGACATGGTGACATGCAGAGTAAAAGGAACATAATTCAAACTTCAGTAGATCCTCCACCCCATCCCCAGTGCTCCTTTCCCAAGCTTGGCCCTGACTCCATTCCCTGCTCTTTTCCTTTTAAGGATATGGTATAGAAACTAGGATTAATTTGCCTGAATGTGGTTCCGGGTCAGAAGCAAAACAAAAGTATCAAACCATTACACAACTTTTCCCTGAGGATCAGAAATAAGGTGAGGACCTCCATTGCATTAATTTCTTGTTAATATTTTTAAGAAGAGGTTCAGTGGTTTATTTTTTAAGGTCACAAAAGAGCACAAAACCCTTGGTTACTTTCTGCTGTTACCATATGGCCCAATTATATATCATTTGTATTTTACACTTCACAATGTGGTCCCCACTGAGAGGCATACATCAGGGACCCATGGACTGAATGAGTTAGAAGTTTTGGGTGAAATTAGTATAATACAAGTCCTTAGCCTCCTCCTTTCTGCCATATAAGGTATGCCTCTACTACTGTCCAGAAAGAAGAAAGTCCAAAGGAATTGACTGGCTTTGCTATTCCCCCAGCTTGGATAGCTGTACATATTCCAGTCTCCTGGTTTGTTTTTTCATCTTGTAAATTTCACAGCTTCACATATTTGCTAAACGTCCATGGCTTTTGTCTTCATTCTGCTGGCTTCATTAAAAAGAAGTTCCACCAGAAGTACAATTGAGCTCTGATCCAGGGAAAACCATGGTGGTTTTACATTAGTCATGGCTGGCTTTATTCTAAGCTAGCTAATAACACACTTTGCCAGCACATGGATTCATTTCTTTCCAAAGACCACCTGTCTGGTCCACACAACAATTTTTCTTCTTCCGTTTGTATGACTGTGACCCAATTTCTTGTGAAATAATGACTGTATTCTTATCACATTTAAGATACAGCTACCCTCTCCCTGCCCTGGGTTTTATTATACAGCTTTCTAAGCAAAACATTTTAGAATGCACTGAAAATGTCCTTCTTATTCTTTTGCCTGAAAAAAAAGAACTGATCTCAACAGTTAGCCTTTTTGTACTCCCCAAGAGCAAAGTTAGAGAAGCTACATTATTTAAACAACAAGGGGCAAGGTCATAGATAACAGCCACTAATTGAACCACCAGTATACAAACAAAAAATGAGTGTCAGAGCAGTCAAGTGACCTTATCAAGCTGAACCACTACCAAAGAAAAGAACTAGGCCTAGAACCCAGATCTTCTAATATATAATTCAATCTTCTACCCATGACAGTATATAGCCTCGCGTTTACTTCATAAAATTCCTCTGTAAAACAATGGTTTTATATATAATAATTTAACAGAGTGAAGAGAGCAGAAACCATAAAACAAGTTTTTTTGAGATATTTAAACCCTTGCAGACAGGGTGCAGTGGCTCACACCTGTAATCCCAGCACTTTCGGAAGCTGAGGCAGGTAGATCACTTAAGGTCAGGAGTTCAAGACCAGCCTGATCAACATGGTGAAACCCCTTCCCTACTAAAAAGATAAAATTGGCTGGGTGTGGGGGTGCATGCCTGTAATCCCAGCTACTTGGAAGGGTAAGGCAGGAGAATCATTTGAACCTGGGAGGCAGATGTTGCAGTAACACCAAGATCACACCATTGCACTCCAGCCTGGGCAAACAAGAGCAAAACTCCAGCTCTAAATAAATAAATAAATAAATAAATAAATAAAGATTTTTAAAAATTTAAAAAATACACCCTTGCAAAGACCAGATGCCTTTGCCTTGTCCACTCCAATAGCATCACATGATCCTATGAACTCTCTTTGAGAAATCAAAGAATATTCTAATTCTTTAATATATTTGAGGAATGTTCTATTTACAGTTTAGAAAAATGGGATCTCACTGGGCCTGGAACCAAGGGACCCCCTATTCAGCTGCAGTGTCAAATTTCCCAGCAAATCAGCTTAAGTCCAACACTAGCTCATGGGCAAAGTTTCATACATGCCACCTCTCAGTTTGAAGGAGTCACCCTCAACTCAGGAACTGATTCAATTCTCCCAGTTTAAGTGGCTTAGAATATATCCTCTTCCATCCCAGAGGCAGCAAGATGATGGAAACTTATGACCAAGACTACAATGAGCATCCAAGTTATCTGGTTTTCTCAGCCCTAGGCAAGGATTAAACCTTTATAGGTCACTAGTAGCAATATGGTGACTATAAATGTCTAATTTTGACCTATAAGAACATGAATCTTTCAACATTTGAGCCACTTCATTATTCTCCTTGGGATGATGAGATAACTTTCACTTGGCTTGGAGAACGTTTTATTATTTTTCTGGGAAATGTAAGCAACCCATGATCAATACCATAAGAACAAGAGCCACTGAGAAACAATAATTAACAAAGAAAGAATAAAGATTTTGTACTAGCACTAAGAATTTAAAACAAAAGCCAAGACAGTTTTACTTATCCTGAAAAAGATAGACAGTTCCTAGGATCCTATAAGCCGATTGGCCATTTCCCCCTTCCGAATACATCCCATGATCAGAAATCACTGCATCGCTGCTATGACTAATTCCATAACTGTTCTCAAATAATGGCCAGTTGACCATTAAACCATGACTGTGGCCTAATTCTTAACTGATTGACAGCCAAAGAAAGGTCACTGGTCATAACATACACACTAAAATGCTGGAAAAATCTCTTGACACGCACAGCTTCTTTTAGTGGCCTAAATTTACACTTTCTTTTTTTTTTTTTTTTTTTTTAATAATTCAAAGGCCATGAATGCAGATAGCTTTTCAGTTGTCCTTGTGTTTCTTGACTGAAAGAGCCCTTTAAGTGATCTCAAAATAGTTAGATGAATAGCAGAAACAATTGCATCTTTTCAACCCCGATCGCATCAGTTCCAAGATTTTGACGAGTAAAAAGCACTGGGCAGGTTTCAAGTCAATAGTGGCCTTCTAATTTCTAAAGTTCTTTCAGAATACAAACACATTGCTTATCCTCCTCTGGCATGGTTTTGCTCATTTGCAGGAAAACCATATTTTGTACCACATCCTCACATATTGATATGTTGAGGAAATACACAGCAAACACTACTTCCCATCCATCTGGTAAGCTTGTTAGAAAGATGAACACCCAGCCTTCAGATGTTTTTCACTCAGGTTTGAAATCCTATGCTCAGCATAATTTGCTTTTACTTTCAAGACAAATTTTAATACAATAAGAAGAAATTCTGCTCCTTTTTGAAAGCAAATGATACCAATAAAGTAAAAAGGCCAGCTATGTTGGGCACTGGCAAGGTACATCTACAAATGGATTTCTGTTGGTTCCTAGAATCCTATGCAATGACTTTGAAAAAAATTCAATTTTCTCCAATTTCTTAAAAGTAAGTGCAGGAGTTATTTTTCATATAGTGATAATCTAAAACAAAGTCTCAAAAGAAAGAATAAAATGAGAGTAAGACATTTAATCTATCATTTCTAACAAACTGTTTTCAAAAGATCTTTACACTCATCTATCAGTACCCAGAATTACATAAGCTCTTCTTAGGTTGCAAATATTTTAAAAGCTTGAATCAAAACAATAAAAGTCAATTGAATAAGCAAAAACCTGGCAGTCTCAGTGTCCACTGGAAACAAAGCCAAATGCTCTTACATAAAAAGCAATGAGACCAGAAGGTGCATGCATTCTTAGATTTGTCTCCCCCAATATTTTTGCATCCTCTTCTGTTTGAAACTGAACTCTTCAGGAAGACTTTTCCTTTCTCTCCTGCTTTTCATGCACTCTTTACATCATAAAGGTAGAACGTGTGGTTTTGCAAATTACATGTCAGTGGGAGAGAAAACAGCAATAAAGCAGACACACAACTGACAATTTCTAAGTTATACCAAACACAAACCCTTGGAGTCCTTTGCAACATGATTTACAAAAAAATATCAGCATTGGTTTTCTTTGTGTAATTATAAAATGAATATATTATAGATTTTTTTCATATGGACATGAAGAATCTCAGTAGCATGAACTCAGCCACGCTTGCTGTTTTACAAAATGTGACAGATCAAACTTCGTAGAGGAGCAATAGCTCCTGGAAATACCAAAATGACTCTGCAGGAGCCACAATGACGTGCCGATGAAGTAAACACTGTGAAAATAAAGAGTTCCAAAAAGGAAAGAATTTCAAAAGATGTCTACAGAACAGTGCTTCCCAAACTGCAAGATGCATGAAGATCACTTGGGAATCTTGTCATAACACAGATTCTGGCTCCACAGGCCTAGGGTAGGGCCCACCATTCTGCACACTAAGGCAGCCCCCATGGGATGCTCATGCTGCTACTCTGTGGGCCACATTTTAAAGAGCAAGTGTCTAGGGGCCCATCCCCCAAGAGCCAAGAAATCCAAAACATGAAACTATTCAACAATAATTGTTTAAGAAGTAAATGTTATAGAATAAACCTAGTAGGCATTAGCACCGGGAAGAAACAGATGAAGCATAAGAAGGAAAAACAGGAGAGTTTTACATACAAAATGTAAACTGTTACAAATCAGCATACATTTATTATGGACCTATTATGTATAAGGCAATGTTGTATGAACAATAAAGGATAAAAATGTAAAATGGAATAGTTCCTACCTTCACATTGCTTAGGCCTAGTACCCAGTTCATAGACTCTCACCTGTCTTCAAATATGGCCCATCTCATTTGGAAAAACTCCTTTTATGTGGTTACTGCCGGCCATGTCCTCCAGTTCTGAGATCTTGTTACTAATTATCCATTCCTTTCCTGTATTGCTCATCTGTCCACTCAGCCTTCTCTTCTGTCTATTTACTCTTTCTAAAGTAATTTTATCTACCCTCTATGGCCATGGCTTCAATGACCAGTGGCTCCCAGTTCTCCACCTAAGGCAGAGACTTGTCTCTTAAGATAATATTCTTATTTCTAGTTACCTACTGGACTTCTCCTTCTAGCAAGTACAATTTAACTGAACTTATTATCATAGCTACAGAAGGCTGTTCTTCTCTTTTTCTATTTTTCAGACTTTGGCCTTTTCCTCAGCATCTCACAGCTACAAATCACACTCTTAACTGGCTTCCCTGCCTCCAGTCTCTGTCCTCTCTGTTCCCTAATCCGTAGATGTACCAGAACTCTCTTCCTATCAAATAAGTCTCTGTCACTTCTCTTACAAATTTCAGAACTCTTAAGCAAAATGTACACACTTCTTAACTCCACATAGCAGAGAGGGACCCTGGCCAGCCAACCCCAGGCTATCGCTATGATCGTTCCTTTTACTGTCCAAACCATATCTATGCAGCATATGCTTAACCCTCATAACTCAGTTCACCAGTCACCAATGGCATTATGCCCCCCAACAACTCTGTCTCTACACCTCTTGATCCCTCTTCCTGAAATAACTTTCCTCCTCTGCCTGGAATATTTCAATCCATCCTATAAAATCCAGCCTAGTTCCCGTGAAGCCTTTTCTGTTGTAGTTTGGTGTTCCCTCCTGTAAGATTCCTAAAGCAATCACTTCATACCTCTCTTAAGGCACACACTAAATCAGAGGATGCTATTAGCATCTGTTTCCTCTATAACACAAGATCTTGTTGAGACCAGACACAATGCC
Organism: Cebus imitator; assembly: GCF_001604975.1. Taxonomy (NCBI): domain Eukaryota; kingdom Metazoa; phylum Chordata; class Mammalia; order Primates; family Cebidae; genus Cebus; species Cebus imitator. The sequence continues at coordinate 7,777,768 of NW_016107342.1, read as the reverse complement.
TTGCTCTTCTTCCATTACTGGGTCCAGGCACAGTGCCTGAACTCAAACAGATATTCAGTGAATGTTTATTGAATGACTAATGGACATAAAACAGAAACTAATAGTGCAAAGCTGCAGATGACAAATGACTTGTACCCATGGAAAGGGTCACAGGCCTGCAAAAGAAAGAGTGTTTACTGTGTATAATTAAGTGCTAAAATGCACGATTTATGACATTCAGTGCAGGCATTCAAGAACAGCCTTGCATAGAAAAAGGAAGTGTAAGCTGGGCCTTGAGGGATGTACTACTCTTAGACAGGTCTTGGAAGAGGCATTACCTGTAAGGAAGCCATCAGGGTGGGGCAGGGATGCAAGTATGTGCTATACATAATAAGGTGACCATTCTGACTAGGGTGGACAGTATGTTTTAAAATAAGTAATAAAGTTGATTAAGGGGTACAAGGTGTGTGCAGGGGGATGGGGATAGTACTGTAAGCAGCATGTCACATCCTCTTGTGGCAAATCACATTTATTATTAGGAGCTATTGCTAGTTTTGTTTTTGTTTCTGTTTTTGTTTTAGTTTTAGACAGAGTTTCACTCTTGTTGCCCAGGCTGGAGTGCAATGGTGCAATCTTGGCTCACTGCAACCTCCACCTCCTGGGTTCATGCAATTCTCCTGCCTCAGCCTCCCAAGTAGCTAGGATTACAGGCGTGCACCGCCATACCCAGCTAATTTTGTATACAGGGTTTCTCCATGTTGGTCAGGCTGTACTCAAACTCCTGACCTCAGATGATCAGCCGGCCTCGGCCCGGCTGCTGGTATTACAGGTGCAAGCCACCGTGCCTGGCCAGGAGTTGTCACTAGTTTCTTAACATCATTCTTGGAGCAATACCAGTTCATTCTTTCTAGTTCCACCTCTACGTATCTACAATCATAAACTCTGTAATCAACTCCACAGTAGTTGAAATTCATTTGAAGTAACTCCCAGCTTCCTTTTTCCAAAGTCACTCTTACATATGACATCTCCACATTGGGCCTTTTCATTTCCTACCCGGGGACATGGAAGCCCCATGGAAACTTGAGCAGGACCAAGAAACGCTGATTCTCTCAGATGCTGCATTTCCAGCTGCTTGGTTGGAGGTAGTGGTAGCAAAGACAATGTGAACGCAGCCCCGACCCTGTCCCAACTCCATCTCAGTGCCCCAAAGGCCATCCTAGTGCTGGTCTAGTCCTGGACTGGGAGTGTCTATGCAAGTCACTCTTCCATATTAGAGCACTAAAGTTAGCTTCCAAGTTATTAATGATACCTGAGAAGAGACTAAGAGGATGCTATTGTTAGATGATGCTGCACCCCTGATCATTTGTTTCTTGGGTTAATTGTAGCAGAAAGTAAGCCATGAGGAAACATGGTACGTGTAAATGTAAAACCAAGCTTCATGTACAAATAACTAGTACTCAGTATAAAGCGGCAATTAAAAAGAAAAATATTCCCTTCTCTCTTTCTCTGTCTCAGAGGCTTGAAAACTGCCTTTTCACAAACAAAGCAATTTTCTCTCCAAAGAAGTGGAGAACAGAATTCACCTTTGGGGTAAACTATTCCTTTTTGACTTGACATGACTGCTTCAAGTGGGCTTCTTTAGTGACACAAACGTAAAGGAAGTTCCCACCCATTATTGTTCTTGGGGATGACTGTGACGTAAACTGAGTGCAGGTGTTTTCTACCGAGAAAATAAGTGTTCTGTTTGATAATGTAAACTAACAGAAACCCATGGGATATGAGTTGTAGCCAGATTCCTTATACTTGCTTCTTTCAGGGAAATGTTTATTTTACTGTACTGTTTGACAGGGACAAACTACTGCTTGTTCTTGGGGAGATATGTGTATGCGTGTGTGTATTTTCCTGACCACTCAGAGGAGACAGGTTAGAAAGAGTAAGAGAAGAATCAGTCACACCAGCCTGATCTTGATCTCACAGTGAACGAGAGACCATAAAAAAGAACTAGACTGAAAAATCTTGGAGATATTTGGACTGGACCCTATGTTGAACTGATGACTAGAAACCCCAGAAAGAACTAACGTCATATATTGAGTTTTAGATAGTTTATAGTAAATTTCCTGTTGGCATTGGAGGACCTCACCATATCCCCTTGAGGGAAGTGAAGGAAAGGGCTTAGGTTTCTCTCCAAAGAAAAACATATTTTCTTTCAATCATCTTGGGAAGTTTCCTTTAGAGACCAGGAATGAGGCCCCAGAGGAGAGCCTTGGTCTGGAAGGAAGAAGCCCTCTGTTCTCTTTGACTTGCCTGCAGATGTGAACTCTGAGGGCTTAGGAGCCCAGAGCATTCCAGGATGTAGGGGTAGGGGAGCAGCAAAGCATGGGGAAGGAGATTCTGAGGGTAGTCCTGGGTCTGTGGGCCTTGAGGGCAACCCCGTATAGTAACAGCTAAAAGCTAGTGTCTAGAATGAATTTCCCTTCCATTGTTCCATGCTGAGGAAAGTTTTCAGCTTAGTCTCAGCTATGCTTCTAGGAAATTTGAGGAAGGGTCCTAGAACACACTGAGGGAAGTGGTAAAGGAAGCAAAATGATTGTCCTCCTTGGCCAGGGCTATTGTGCAGGTCAGCAACGTCATCCAGAAGAGGTCAGTTATCCAGCTCTGTAAGAGAACCTGTCTGGGCACTGTGGCTGGATGCACAAGTCAGAACGGTAGAAAGCAATACCCTGGAAGAACATAAATGAAGGCTCTTGTAAATATCTGGAAAGCGGTTTAAGGATCTTATGTTTTTTCATTGGTAGGTGGGGGCAAAGGCATGATATTAATAATATTTCTATTAATGAAAATGTGACCTACTTTTGGCCAAACAAACCAATGAGAACTAGACATACAAGGAAATTAGAAGTCTTTAATGTTATTTTTTTTCTGATTATAATACTGATATATGTTTATTGCCGAGAAATTAGAAAATAAAGGTACCAACAAGAAAATTCAACAAGCCCCAATTCCAACACCAAGAGATTATCATGTTTACTACTAGGCATTTTTGTAAACTGCTTCCTTGATCATTTACCACTGGGTTAAAAGAAATTCAAAACTATTTTCTAAAGAGAGTCTTGACTTTGTCCATAGATACTTTTGATACACATTGAAGCCAAGGTGAAAGGGTCTTTTATTGAAGTATGCATCAGACCAATGCTCCTCAGCTTTCAGATGAGGATGTCAACCAACACCATATTGACTCTCACTGGAAAAATAACATTCTACACTTAATCAGCCACATAGAAAGACTGGATTCCAGGTGGGTTTGTTTTTTTTTTTTTTAAAGAAAAGAGGGTGAGCTCAGAGTCACTACCCCCAATATTTTTCAAAAACTCCACTTAGAAAAAAATTATTAACCAAAGATATTGGGAAGCCAGCACAGTCAATTATTTATCTTTATACTCCAAAGTCTATCCTGATATACCCACAGAGACACACACCTAAACTATATCCTAATTTCTCATTTTATATAGTGATGCTAACATTTTCTCAATAATTTTTGAAAACATCATCAATAATGACACCGTGATATCCATTTTGGGACTATCCCAACTTGTTAGGATATTTACCTTCATTCCAGATTTTCATTATTATATCTGAAGCAGCAATGAGCATCTGTGTACATAAATCTTACATCAAGACAATTAGAGAGTGGAACAGAGAAAAATGCCAGAGACAAGTTTCTATAGTGAAAAGGCCTGACACTCAGGGGCTGTACAAGAAGTTAAGTTCTCACCTAAGAGTAAGAGGCACAAGAGAGAGAAAAAAAATGAATAAGAGTTTTTGCAAACCATATATTTGGAATTAATATCCCAAATACATAAGGAATTCAAACAATTCAATAGCAAGAGAACAAATAGCTCAGTTAAAAAGTGGGCAAATGTCCTGATCGGACAGTTTTCAAAAAAAAGATACACTATTGGCCAACAGGTGCACAAAAAATGCTCATCACCACTAATCATTGGGGAATGCAAATTAAAACCATAAGGAGACATCATATCATACCTGTTAGGATGGCTTTTATCAAAAAGGTGAAAGATAAGTGTTGGCAAAGATGCAAAGGAAAGGAAACTCTTTCACATTGTGGGTAGGAATGTAAATTAGTATGGTCATTATGAAGAATAGTAAGGAGCCTCCTCAAAAAATTAAAAACAGAACTGCCATATGATCCAGTAATTCCTCCTCTGAGTATATATTCAAAGGAACTGAAATTAATATATTGAAGGAACATCAGCACTCTTATGTTCATTGCATTATTATTCACAATAGCTAAGATATGAAATCAATCTAAGTGTTCATCAATAGATGAATGAATAAAGAAAATGTAGTATATATGCATGATGGAATACTATTCAGCCTTCAAAATGGCAAAATCCTGTCATTTTCAACAAAATGACTGAATCTGAAGTACATTATGCCAAGTGAAATAAGCCAGGCACAGATAGGCAAATATCACACGATGCCACTTAAATGTGAACTCTTTAAAAGTTGAGCTCAGAAGTAGAGAATAGAATGGTGTTTACCACCGGTTAGGGCTTTGGAAAGGAAGAAATATGGAGCTGTTGATCAAAGAATACATAGTTTCAGGCTGGGTGCAGAGGCTCATGCCTGTAATCCCAGCACTCTGGGAGGCTGAGGCAGGTGGATCACTGGAGGTCAGGAGTCCAAAACCAGCCTGCCTAAAATGGGGAAACCCCATCTCTACTAAAAATACAAAAACTAGCCAGACATGGTTGCACATGCCTGTGATCCCAGCTACTTGAGAGGCTGAGGCAGAAGAATTGCTTGAACCCGGGAGGCAGAGATTGCAGTGAGCCGAGATCGTGCCATTGCACTCCAGCCTGGGAAATAAGAGCAAAACTCTGATAAGAGAGCCAAAAAAAAAAGAATACAGAGTTTCAGATAGACTTGAGGGATGAATTTTGACATCTATTGCACAGCAGGGTGACTGTAGTCAATAATAATATATTGCATATTTTAAAATAACTAAAAACATAAATTTCAAATGTCTCACCATAAAAACATAAGTGAGGAGATGGATATGTTAATTCACTCGCTTTCATCATCTCACATTGTATACATACATCAAAATGTCACATTGTGTTCCATAAATGTATACAATTAAGATTTGTCAATCAAAAATCATATTAATAGTACGCTTTTTAAAAGGAGGATCAAAGATTGCCCCCGTCTCATTATCTAAGGGTTGCCTTCAGCTTATGGGGTATTAAAATGCCTACCAAGAGTGTGACCTAATTCTATAAATTCTCAGCTATTCAGCATGGTCAGTAAAAGATACATTTATTCTGATTAATTATATATTCTAATTAGTAGAGAACTGCCATATATTCTATACACCAATGATTAATTTTATAAGGGTCGGAATATTAAAATGTATTTCTAATACTAAAGCTAAAGAGAACAAAATTTACATCTGTTGATAATTCTAAAGATTTATCAGAATCGGATTGTTAATTCACTTATTTCCCAAATATTTACTAAATCTGTAATTATGTAGGGTGTTATATTAGGGGTTGGTACATCAACAATCTATTGTCGATTTACTCATATCAGTATGACTTTATGTAAGATTTGAGGTGGTCGTGCCATACAGTAGGATAAAAATCGTGCTCTATAGAGAGTCCAGGTATATTAGTTCAAGCTACTATAATGCAGTACCACAATCTAGGTACCTTAAGCAACAGAAATTTAATTCTCACTGTTGTGAGAAAGTTGGAAAGTCCAAGATCAAGGTTTGGTTCCTGGTGAAGGTACTCTTCTTAATTTACAGATCATTTTCCCATTGTATCCTCAGATGGTGAAGATTGAGATCATCTCTCTTGTGTCTCTTTTTATAACAGTACTAATTCCATTCAGGAGGACTCCACCTTCATGGCCTCGTCTAAACCTAATTATCTCCCAAAGCCTCCACATCCTAACACCATCACATTGGAAGTTAGGGCTTCAATGTAAGGATTTTGAGGAGATGCAGTCAGTCCATAGCACCAGGTTATCAAAAATTATTGTTAAAAAATAAAAAAAAAACTATAAAACTGCCAAATTTGTAATCAGAAAGTATTTAATAATGTTATTTTTAAAACTTTATTCTTCCTCAAAGCCCTCAAATATTGTGAAATAGAGTCAACACATAGATGAAATTCTGTGGCAGACTTAAATACATTGTTAATGTTATAAATAGTAAGTATGGAAGAAATATCACATCTTTAATTTCTACAAGTCAACTTGGTTTTGAGTCTCCTCCTGTTGGGTGGTGGGAAATGCAACTTCAACCATGCTGAGAGCCCTCATGTTGGGCTGAGTTTCTGAGTCTCTGAAAGTTCTAAGGCACCATGGAGTCCCTAGGGATCATTAGCCATCTTCCCAGAGTTGTTAGGTCTGAGATATCCTCTGTCCTAGCCTGCAAAGTCCCTCTAGATCTGCCATTCTGGTACCTCTGAGGTGCACTTGAAGTCTGCAAATGTTGGGCAAGGTCAGCACCCCAGGCCTAAAACCTATCCCTCTGGCAGCCACTGACCATTTTCCCTGAGGTTGTGCTTTCAGCACAGGATACAGTCAGAGAACAAACCCTACGGCGTCTTCTCCAGGACCCAGAGACCTGCTCTCCCCACTACAATCCCAGCAGCAAGTCGATACTGTTCAATGGAGTTTACTGGGCACTGGATAAGTACAAGCACAGTTCCAAAAGTCATGAAGGAATCACCTTGCAGAATGTCATTCAGTCTTTACCACCTCTCTGAACATGAGGCCATATGCCCTTACCGAGAAGATAACTGAAACTCAGAAAGTTAAGGTAACCTGCTGAAGATCACACAGAGAGTAAGCCAGGACTATGATCATCATTCCCTATCATTCCCAATCTTATATTCCTATACCTTATAACAACTCTATCCATTTAAAAAAAAATCACACACAAAAATTGAAACACCAAGAGTTTAAGTGATTTATTCACAGGCACACGATCTGATATTCCTCTAATTGGACATGAAACAAACAAACAAAAAAAAACATAGAATTTAGGCTCATGAGCACATAAAATGTAAGAAAGACATCATCATATTAATAGTAGTGGCTAGGGTATAATTTTAACCATACTTGTCAAGAGAACAGGGACTTACCAAAAAGACAGAAATACATTGTTTTTTAAAATTATTATTATTTAGCAAATATCTACCTAGTTGTTTCTATGTACAAAACTCAGAGAGAGATAAGAAAAGGACTCCACCCCTGTCTTCCCAGAGCTTTCCAGCCAATGGAGGACACCCAGGTGTACAAACAGATCAAGAAAGAGAATAGAAACTGGGGAAGAGGAATGCGGAGAGTGGCAGTGTGTAGGCTGAGCACGGACACAGCCAGCCTCAAGTTTCCAAACCAGAGTGTAGGAGCATGGGTATCAAGGCAGACAGTGTGGGTGACCCCGCCTTCCTCCTCTTCCCAGGGGATGAGAATGCTGGAAGCTCAGCTGTTGCAGAATATAAACCATACGGATTGCCCAGAGTTACTGACTTGCCTAAAGCCATAAAAAAAATTGTGTGTGTGTGAGTTATTTTTCACTTCTTTTTTGCCAGGATCAAGTATCAGCATTGTTATATTCAGAAACATGCCATTTTCAACACACTAAAGAAGAGCTGGCCCAACCCGGTCGGGTAGGCATCAAACAGTTGTCAGAGGCAGGAAGTCTCCCAGACTCCAGCCCCAAGCTACAGCAGAGTAAATTTGAGACATTCAACAGATTTCTAATGCGCTGAGATGCCTGAACTAGCCTTCATATTTACTAGTAAAGAGACAAAGAATGTTGTTTTGACAGAGCCAAAAGGAGATTTCAGGCAGATTTTGAATACTCAGATGAGTTTTTCAAGTTACATCTAAAAATATGTTAAAAATGACTTCTCGGAACCTTAAAACTACTGCAAAGATTCCCTTCCCATCACTGGTTTCCTTGAGCTCTTTTAGGGAATACCTAACAGTACCAGGGGCTTTGCACTGCACGTAATAACAAATAATTACGCTTCATATGTGCCCCCACCGTTTGTTGAATTCCTTACCAGAGAAACTATCAAGAGACTCCAGTTTGCTCAGGGTTTTAGGATTCGACTGACTCCTACCCCATCAGTGGCCAGGATCTCCATTTTCTTTGTCTTTGACTTTTCAGGAGACCCAGAGACTGAAATCCAATACTTTTGTCTGCATCTGCTGCTAAAAGCCTTTTTTCCCTGGCCGTGCCACAGCTCCCTCGAGGCTCATTAAGCACATTTACATTTGGCTCTTAAAATCCGAAATAGCCCATTTCACGCCTGGCAATGGGGTATTGATGAAAGAAGCACTCAGCGATGGCCTGTAGGATGAGAGTGAGGACACCTTTGACTCCAGATATCTCCCACAAAATATTTGTATATGCTATTAAGAACTTAAACAGAATCAGGTGAGCCATAGACTATTTAAGAAAGAAACATGCACTCAACCACTATCACTACATACCATCAAATGCACCCATTTGTGGGCAGAAAAAGTGGCAATGGCAAGGGTTGAAATTTGAGTGGAAATCCACAGAGATGCTTAAAGAGAGAGAGAGAAGAAGAGGCAGAGACAGATAAAAAGTGGAAGGAAGGAACAGGGACAGAAAGAGGAAAGAAGAGAGAATAGGAAGGAGTATAAGTGGAAAGGAGAGCTGGGCACAGTGGCTCACGCCTGTCTCCCAGCACTTTGGGAGGCTGAGGTGAGCAGATCACGAGGTCAAGAGATTGAGACCATCCTGGCCAGCATAGTGAAACCCCGTCTCTACTAAAGTACAAAAATTAGCTGGGCGTGGTGGCGGGGGCCTGTAGTCCTAGCTACTTGGGAGGCTGAGTCAGGAGAATTTCTTGAACCCAAGAGGCGGAGGTTGCTGTGAGCCGAGATTGTGCCACTGCACTCCAGCCTAGCGCCTGGTGAAAGAGCAAGACACTGTCTAAAAAAAAAAAAAAAAAAATTAGTGGAAAGGAGAGTCTGCGTTAGATATTAGTGTAGCTCATCTCAGAGTTGTACGATTAAAATAAGGAAACTTGATTGAGAGCCTACTGAAAGCATATGAGTCATGTTTGGTCTGGATGGAAGTGAGCGAGCCATGCCTGGGCCATAGAAGTCTCATGAACAGACCAAAGGGGATGCAGGTGGAGACACTTGAAAAAGAAACAGGAGACTCAATGGTTAAGGATTCTTTCTTTGACAATCTTCTTTCCTACCTGTACCCCACATTTAATGCCTGGAAATAAAGTAATAATTATTTTTGTGACTTGTACCTTTTGGGGGGACTCAGCACGCAAAGAAAGTGTCTTTTCACTCCTTCTCGCCCCTTCAAAAGGTATTCAATTTCACATCAGTTTCCTTGAGGATACTCCAGAAACTGTTATCCATATTAGGGGGTTAAGGTACAAAAGAGACCTTTTATTTTTCATGTTATACCTTTCTGTATTTTTAAAAAAATAAAAGTATAGATGCATATGATTAAGATTAAAAGTCAATAAGGATTATCTGTAATAGTGGGATAGTTTATATTTTGGTTTTCTTCTATATTTTTTTTGTATACAAAACTGTCAAAAATGTTTTCATGGGTAGGCTAGAAGGAAAGGGGTATCTACTGTACTGCTTTTACCTTCCTCTGCTATATATGTAAGCTGATTAAAATTTTATATCCACATAACTAGGTGAAATTTCCATTACAAAATAGATATGTTCCTGAAGACAAAAGCATAAATCAACCTTTTGCCAACTGAACCTTCTTTTCAATGTGTCAAGAACATTTGCTATTTACAGAAACAGTTCACAAAATCCTTCTATAAAATTGAATGGCTTTATGTATATAAAGCTGCAGTTGGTGACATTGTTTCAAATGGAGTTTCTGTGTGCAGCACAGAGAATTGCTCATGTGGGCAGGTTCTGGAGCCAGTGCTGCTCCTCACTACCTCTATGTCCTGGAGCAGGCTAGTTCACTTCTGTGCCTCTGTCTTCTCATCTGTAAAGTAGACTTAATATTAGCACCTCTTTTGTTAGTTTCATGAGAATATTAAATATTATAATCTGTTTGGATCACTAATGACCTGTTATATCACAAAAAATCAACGTTATCTATTCTCATTAGTCTTAGTGTGATTACTGTGCAGGTCATGATATTATTCCTACAGCACCTGTGAGGCTTGCAGGCCAGGCTTTCTCATCCTTCCAACCAGATGGCAAGCCCTTTGAGAACAAGACTGGTCTCAATCTAGGCTCTCAATGTCAGCTTCCGTCAGAACAGAGATACTGGTGATTGAATGAGATACAATCGCATGAAAAATGGCCTCCACAAGTCTTAATTCCTTGTGGCCCCTGCGTAAATAACATCTCTGGTATCTAGCAGTGTGCCTAGGACAGATTGGGAACCCCATAAATGTGGATGAATGAATGAATGAATTCACATAAATGTGTGGCATTTCCTTGAAGATAATATATATGTAGTATACTCATATAATTAAATTCTAATTTTATTTTTCTTAACAAGGCCTTTAGGAAATTTAGGGCCGTCAAAGCTTCAGCTAAGTGAGGAAAGGCAAAAGCATAATTAGCAAGCCAAAAACAGATGATGTTTTCGGGAGGTTTCCATCTTGTTAAAAGGAAACAATTTGTACAATCCTCACTAAACACACCTCATCTATTACTCTCCCAATCTATTACTCTGCTCTCCCAGAGAGCTCTCAGCCCTGCTTTCCCTCCTCAGTTCTCTATGTTGAGCCAACAGACTTTAAATGTTTGTCAACTGTAAGTGAAACTGGGCCTTTGAAATTGGTCTCACCCATAACAGCTGCTGCCCAGGAGTGTCTCCAGCCAAAGCATATATTATTTTATAAGATGTGACCCCCAAATCTAGCAATTTCCACATGGATAAAGTTCAGAGCTGCCAAGGCCACAATTTCTACATTAGTTGAAACTGCCAAGGTCAAAGCAGGCATTTGATGTTATTTTTCTTGACTATTTTATGCACATGTTGGAATGTGTGTGTAAATCAGCAGGAATGTTTGTTGTAACTCCTCTTAAGGTATATTCTCCATGCAGCTAGTTCCTAACTGAAAACAATGCTGCTACATAGAGAGTGTCTGAGGCCTGACTGAGAGGGTGGGGAGTGGAACTTGAGTGAGAAGAACCAGGCTTGGTCAGCCCCTCCACAGAGAAAGCAGACCACTGTGGAAGGCTAACAGTGTCTGTTCATCAGAACTCTCTCCATCCTCATCTCCATTTTACAGAGGAGGCAACTGAAGCTAAGATGGATGAAAAAAACCTCTCCAGGGACACAAACCCAATGAGAGACAAGCAGGAGTTGCCCAGCTTATACTGTCCCCTACTGTCCTCTTGACAGCGTCTGTGTACTATAAGGAAAAACCCAGAAAGGGTAAAGAGGAGAGCATAAGAGGAGGATACAGCCAAGGACTCTTGCTCAGTGGGCTCCAACAAAATGAAAGTAATCTTGTGTTTATGTTACTAGCATTTGCAAATATTTACTGAGCAACTACTGCAGGCAACACCAGAGGCTATGGGAGAGGGTATAAAATATGATCCCTATCTTTGAAGAGGGATCCTAAAAGATAACTCAATGTGCAAATGCAAAAATAAGATAGTCACAGCCAACATTTATCAAAATCTAATGCTAGTTTTTCTTTTTTCTTATTTTATTTTTATATTTTTTGAGACAGAGTCTCACTCTATCACCCAGGCTGGAGTAAAGTGGTGCAATCCTGGCACACTGCAAACTCTGCCTTCCAGGTTCAAGCGATTCTCCTGCCTCCGCCTCCCAGGTAGCTAGGATTACAGGCGCATGTCACCATGCCCAGCTAATTTTTTTGTATGTTTTTAGTGGAGTCAGGGTATCGTCATGTTGCCCAGGCTGGTCGGGAACTCCTGGGTTCATGTGATCCACACACCTCTGCCTTTCAAAGTGCTAGGATTATAGGCATGAGCCACTCTGCCCAGTCGACTTTTCAAGGATTACCTTCTTTATCTTCATAAAATTACTGTCAGGTGGGTATAATGATATCCCCATTTTACAGATGAGGAAACAGGCTCAGAGAAGCCTCCACAAAGAGGGTAAATCAAAAGAGAGGATTTTGTTTATTATTATTATGCTGTAAGTTCTGGAATACATGTGCAGAGGTGCAGCTTTGTTACATAGGTATACACATGCCATGGTGGTTTGCTGCACCCATCAACCGGTCATCTACATTAGGTATTTCTCCTAATGCTATCCGTCTCCTAACCCCACACCCCTGACAGGCCCTGGTGTGTGACATTCCCCTCCTTGTGTCCATGTGTTCTCATTGTTCAACTCCCACTTATGAATGAGAACATGCGGTGTTTGGTTTTCTGTTCCTGTGTTAGTTTGCCCAGAGTGATGGTTTCCAGCTTCATCCATGTCCCTGCAAAGGACCTGAATTCATCCTTTTATCTTCTGCCTTGGGGACCTGCCAAACGAAATCCCACACATGTACAGAACCGAGATGGGAGCAGTGGAGCGGGCTGCTTGTGGGGCGTAGGCTGACTTCTCAGAGAAGGCCCTCCATGTGACTTCTTCTAGGGAGCCAGATACGATCCTTGGGTTGCTCTCACTGTGGCCTGTCCAGGGTCCAGGTCCATCACAGCAGAATGAGGGTGCACTCAGGGTGTTCTTAGAGCATCTTGTGTGTGCTAGACACACCCCTACTTGTTTCCACAGTAGGGGTACTGTGAGAACACAGAGGATGTAGGAAACCCTTAAAACACACATGGGATTCTCTGGTCAGTTTTGAGTTTAGGCTACGCTGCTTTTGGCAAGTGGGGCACATCCCTGGGGAAACCTCCGAGTCCAGGGCAACAGGCTGCCTTTTGGAGGGAGGGCTGGCCCGTGGGTGCTGACGGCTCCCCGCCACCAACTGGGCCTCAGCCCTCATGGCATTCCTGCTGAGCCCTGTGGGCACCCCGGGAGCAGGGACATCGGGGATCCTGTTGCCAGCACCCATGTGCCGCTCACGTGAGGGCCATGTCCCCGCTACGAAGGATGAAGAGTGAGACCCTCAGGACCTGCATCCTCAGAGCACCACACACTGCACCACACGCTGCGCCACCCAGAGAGAGCGGGCCTGTCAGCGGGCTGGGGCCATGCAGGGAGTGCTTCCCTGTGTTGCCTGCCACTCTGGGCACTGGCCAGCAGCCCTCTGGTGAGAAGAGGTCCCCCCCTTTTAATGTGCACTACCCCACCATCTGTGATTGTTATGATAAATTTATTATTCCTGTGGGGGGGAAAAATTGAGCATGAGGCTCAATGACCTGTCTGATGTCACATGGCTGATTATGACAGCGGCAGGAAAAGAATGCAGTTTCCCGGCCCACAGCCCAAGTCTCTTCTCGGGCCTCCTAGGGCTGCTGGTCTCCTAGCTGTGTCCAGTGTGCCAAGGGTGCTCCTGGGGCTCTGCATTATCTTGGACTCCCAAAGAGCTGGGAATATCCAGCGAGGGGTGCACACATGCTCCAAGACAAGCGCTCCTACCCCACTAACCTCCTGAAGTACCTCATTTTATAGTGAAGCTGAGCAACATCAGGCTGGGTAGCAGGAATGTTCCGAGTGCCAGGGTTTTACACGTGGTCCCAGGAGGCTACTTTCGCTCTAGAATCCTTGGTTGTAAATGACACCTTAACAGCACTTCCTTTCTTCACCCGTTTCAGTTTGACAATTCAGATATGAAAACATTTGCCAAAAAGATAAGTGTAAAGTAAAAGACTCCAAAGAGAATAATTACATAGGTTCGCCTCAGAGAATATTATTCTTCTCAATTAGACCTAGTTGGCAGTGTCTGATTGGGAGGCTGAGCAGAAAACATCCTCCATTAAGTACCATGCTCTGAGATTTCCCAGGTCAAGGCAGTAGAAAGGAGATGCTTGCTTTGTCCATGGTTGTCCATACAAAGGAAGGTGCAGCCTGTAGCAACTGCGCTGTTCAGCTTTACAAACAATTCTCTTACCCAAATGGCTTTCCCACCAAGAATTGAGCCTGTTTAAATAAATCAATAGTGAAAAGCTCTAGTGTGGATCACAATTAAAAACTTTATTTAATGGCTACTCAATAGGTGAATTTAGACTAAAATGTCCATCTACGCAGTTCTTTTATGAAAAGCTAAAATTACAAGCTCATCCCTCCACTTGTTTTCTGAATTCTGTCCTGGTGGGGTCAGGGTGGCAGGTATATTTATGCCCAGATTGTAAACTAGGGTATGGGATGTCGGGAGAGTCAGGCAGCTGAAAGCAGAACAAGTCTTAATTTTCTGATGCCCAGTTCATTCATGCTTTTTCACTTTGCCGCTTGAAGCATGAGCAATTTATTCCTGGGTAGGTAGGATGTATGAGAGTGCCTTAGGGTTCCTGAAACTTTCTCCCAGCCCTTCTCCCTCTGAGTAACTCCCGAGGACACTTTTAAGCAATCCTACCACTCTTCAAGCATTATGAGCCCCGCCCAAGGGGCAGATGATGGGGAGCAGGCATGGTGGGGAGCTAGGAGCTGATTGGGCAGAAGCAGTTAGAGAAACTGAGAATAAAAGGAGAAAAGTGAATTGTGCCCAGAGACAGTGCCTAGAGTGAGAAAACAAACCTGCATCACTCCAAGGGGCTGGCACGGGATTAAGAACTGAATTGAAATTAGAGGTGGAGGGTCATATCAGTGGAGAACACTATAAGGCAGAAAAGAGAAACACATGGGAACCAGTGGGCAGGTGAAGCTGGCAGACCATGACCAGCACCCATAACCAACTGCACAGGTGAAGCCTCTTCTAGTTGGTGTTAGCTGCAGCTCTGAGTAAGGACTTTTTTTGGTGGGGCAGGACAGGGCATTGGAGTAAGAGACTGTGTTAAGTTAAAAGCACTGTAAGTGAGGGAACATTTTACCCGTTCTATCCTGTTTTCTGACACTTGAAGTGAGGGAGTGCTCTTGCTTGCTTCTGTGTTCCTGACACCTAAACAAACAATATCTGCTACAAAGAGCATGCTTCAAAAGTGGGTATTATTGTGTGTTGTCCAGCTTCCCAAATGCAAGACCTGTTTCCTGATAAGTCAACCCCGAGAGGTGGTCAGGAGCTTCCAGTTGACCCTTTCACCTGCATTCAGGCAAAGCAGCTCTAGCTATAGAAGAATGTTTCATACATTGTACATCCCTGTAACATGCACATTTAAGCCTTAGCTCTGCCCTCTGGAGCCACTCAAAATAATTCTCACACTATCCGTTTTCCACATGGAAGTGCCACCCCAAGGACAGTGGCTTGAAGAATGCCCCTAGTGATGTCCTCAGAAGTTGACATAATCCTATCAACTTTCTTCAGAGAGATTGATTTGGAATAGTGTAAGCTTGAAAACCCACGATGGAGCTTTATGTTCCCACACCCTTCCTTAGTCCCAGCCCTGTACCAGACCCAATGATCCCGCCATGTCCTCTCTCAGGGCCTTCTTGCCAATTAAATTTCTTCCAATAGTAGCACAAATGTCATTTCCGCCCCCACAACAAACATTCCCTGTGCACCCCCTCCAACTACAGTGGGTCCCACTACTTTGTCTAACATCACCCTGCACTTCTCTTTTGTGATATACTTCACAATTGCAACTTAATCAATAGTAGAATGAGTTATTTGGCATCTGTATCTCCTGCTAGAGGGTAAGCTTCATGTCTGTCATACTCATCTTAATGCTTGGCTCAATTTATTAAGCACTTAAAATCTTTTTTACTGAAGTTTCTTGATTTTTTTTTTTTTTACAAAAGCTCAGCATTGAGTTCATAGTTCTAGAGTTTATGACTTCCAATAAATGATATTGTCCCTGAGGCAGTTTATCAGATGCTTGGCTTTTAGAAGATGGAAAGGTCAAGCAGATGTCTGGATAATGGAATTTGACCACGGCATTGCCCTGTATGGACTCCGTTTCAGTTACCACATAAGCACTTGCATTTTGCACCTGACCAAGTAACACAGTATGCCCTCACCCCATAACCCCAGAGTCACTTCTGTCTTCTTTCCTTTTATGTTCAGTAATGTTCTCCACTGTGCATTCACGCTTCAATTATGTGGACAGCCATAAATAGCTGAGGCTTTGGGCCATGCTCATCACTTCTATTTCATCAGTTTGTTTCCTTTGAACAAGACAAACCCTTGCATGTTGTTCTAAATGCTAGCCCACGAGGTCCCAGTGTTTTCTATGACAGTGGATTTTAACTCCTACTGTTAAAACTCCAGGTTAGCTTTATTTATTACTTATAATCTGTAAACAACCTGAGATCATAAATATGGTTCTCAAACATCTCCCCTGTTATTTTCTTCAGTAAATTACTGGGTACCGCCCGCATCACTGTTTTTTCTGTGCCATACCAACTGTCTATCATACCTACTTTATAGGCCTTTTTTCTCCTCCCCCTCAAATTTCAGTTTGAAGCTTTCTTAATTAGGTTGGTGAGTCTCTTGCTTTCTTTCCGTTTTCTTTACTCTTCCCAGTGTTTTGGTGCACACGTTGCCTCATGTCATTTTCCTTTCATGAGCTGTATTTGAGAAAACTCAAGCTCTGACTATCTCTGGAGCTAGAGAGTTCCTTTTTCAAGTTTTCTTTTCTCTTTCAAAATTATGATGATTAACTTAGGAGAACTGAAATTGGCATCTACGTCCAGGAGTTCTTGGTATTCTTAACCCTAATTTGTGTGTGTGTGTGTGTGTGTGTGTGTGTGTGTGTGTGTGTGTGTGTGGGAGAGGGAGAGAGAGAGATGGAGTTTCACTCTTGTTGTCCAGGCTGGAGTGCAATGGCATGATCTCAGCTCACTGCAACCCCCACCTCCCAGGTTCAAGTGATTCTCCTGCCTCAGCCTCCCTAGTATCAGGGACTACAGACACCCACCACCATACCTGGTTAATTTTTGTAGTTTTAGTAGATACAGGGTTTCACCATGTTGGGCAGGCTGGTCTTGAACTCCTGACCTCAGATGATCCACCTGCTTTGGCCTCCCAAAGTGCTGGGATTACAGGCTTGAGCCACCGCACCTGGCCTTCTAACCCCAATATTTACAGGTAAGAGAGAACCTTTTGGATGGAAAATTACCAGAAGGACTGTTGATAGAGACTACCTGCAGAGAGATAGTGGGCTTCCAGAGTCTCTTAGGCTCTGTCCTACAGGTTGAAAATGAGCAGTACGAAAATGTATGAAAACATCTTAAAGCATATTTGAGGAACATTCTGACAGACCAAAGGTCGAGTAACTTGGCTTTGCTTAACATAAAATTTTGATATAAAACACGACCTGGATTTAATGGTGGACACATATATTAAACACTCTACAAGTAAGTCAGAGCTTCCCACAGAGAATTCAGAAACCATGGAAAATACCTAAGAGACTTTTAAAAATAGGTTTTCTTATATTTTATATTTGGAAGAAAAGCTGTAAGGTGTATGTAGGCCACTTAATCACTAAATATCTTTGCCTATAGGACTTTATTGAATACATTAGCCGTTGATAATCTACCTGTTTAAATGGCCCCTATTTGAACTCTCCTGCTTTGAAGGCCTATCTGTTCTTCCAGAAGAGAATGCTGAAAGTGCCATGTTTCCTTCTGTGTGATCTCTGCTGGTGGCACTCTGGAATTGTTTTAGTTAAGTCATTTTAGACATAGCATTTATAATCACTGTGGATCTCGACTAGTTGGGTGTTATGAATTCTTTGAAGAAATATATGTTGAAGAGGTGTGGGAGGAAGAAATACATTTTATAAAATGTTATACCGAAGCCCACAGTTGACCTTTGACTAATAGGAGTTTTAAGCATGCTAAAAATCTGTACTGGACAGTTATAAGAAATTACCAGAGAAAAGCTTGTGAGCTCGCCAGAAAAGGATTTCAGTGTAGATTCTGTCTTTCTGAAATGAACTTGAGGAACAAATAATAGTAAAATCTTGAATGAAGGAGCCTGCCATTGTTCCACATCTGGTTGTTCCTAAGCTTTTTAGCAGGTATATGTTGAACACTTCAGTTTCATGGTTAAGACAGAATCAGAGGCCATGGATACTGACAACTGATTTGTCTGTTTATTTTTTCTGTCTTTTTCCATGACTCTTATTTACTGCCTCATCTTGATGTATAAGCAAAACCTGGAAAACCTACAAAAATAAGTGTTGTGGTTTATCTAGAAAAATATGGAAAATATTGCTGTTATTTTTTGTGAAGAAAATCAATTTTGTATAGTTTATTTCAATCTAAATAAAATGAATTTTGTTCAAAAAATAATAATAATAAAAACACTAGACACTTATTGAAGACCCACCGTGTGTCAAACAATTTTAAATACTTCCACCCATTAACTTGTTCAACACAAGTGGTAAGACATGGTGCAGTTCTCTGTTAGCCATTTCAGGCTTTCCATGTAGCATGCCCCATATCTTTTTTGGTCCAGTAATGGGAGTGCTAAAACCTGCCACTTATCATCATTCCTCTCCATTATTCTGTGACACATGGCACACTAGTCCTTAGAGAGCAAACCCAGCTTCTGCTCACAGTGGTAAACCAGCCCCTCTTCAGAACTCTAGGGATATAGAGTTTCGTCTCCCTCATCTTTTTCTCCATGTGGTGTTCTTCTAATCATCATCTTGCCTGCTTTTAATTCCCTCTTATATCCTTCAATATCTTTTTCCTTATGTGGTCTTTATTGGATCCAACTTCCTGCTCATCCAGAAGGGTTTCTTCAGCCCTTTCAAGAAGCCAGGTTCCAGAGCAGCTTTCTTCATGTCCTTTGATCTTATACCCAAGCAGAAGATTGACCATAGTACAGGAATGTCCATCCCCAAAATCCACAAAGTGAAAAGAGTTGACATAATTTCTCATCCCCAAAAATGAAGATCTCATTCTTTTAGTTTGATCATATGGGATAAGCTCTACAGACATTAAGACACAGCTAGAAGGCAAGAAGGCAGGCAGGCATGCAGGCAGGCAGGCAGGAAGGAAGGAAGGGAGGAAGGGAGGAAGGGAAGGAGGGAGGGAGGGACGGAGGAAGGGGGGAGGGAAGAAAAAAACATTGAAGACATAAAATTTTTTTTCTTTAGTCTTTTTTTGGAAACAAGGTCTTGCTCTGTCACCAAGCCTGAAGTGCAGTGGTGTAATCACAGCTCATTTCAAACTCAACCTCCTGGGCTCAAGTGATCCTTCCACCTCAGCCTCCCAAGTAACCGGGATCATAATCATACACCACTGGACCAGATAATATTTTTTATTTTAAAATTTGTTGTAGAGTTGGAGTCTCACTATGTTACCCAGGCCAGTCTCAAACTCCTGGGCTCAAGCAATCCTCCTGCCTCAGCCTTCCAAAGTATTGGGATTGTAGGCGTGAGCCACCACACCCAGCCTAAAAATCACATTTCTTCTATTTCTACAGGAGAAATGTGTAAACTTAATTCACCACCCCAAAAAAATCAATTCTCCAGATCCATGCATATTTCACTGCCACTTTCTCAGACCGCTCTTCAGTTATTTGTTACTGATTACTTTCTTTAAGATTTGCAATAATAGGACACATCTACAGTTGAAGATGTTCTGGAAACTCTATTGATTCCTCCTGCCATTCCCATCCTTAAGGGGAGCTAAAGGGAAGAAGGAAGAGTCCACTTCTGTGCTTCTGAGAGGGGAAATAGCAGGTGACATGGGGGATCCTGGTCCTATACCACCTAGATGATTCTCCATTGTCCTTCCCATGGTGAAGGAGGGCTATTTTCAATAACCAATTCATTCAACAAACATTTGTCACAACGCTACTCCATGCTAGACTGTACCTAGGCACTGAATATATAAATAAGTATCACAGACAAGTAAAGTCATTGGCAATAGACCTTAAGTTTAAAGTACTTAGCTGAAGAATAACACTATAAATAGGCAATTTTTTAAACTTTGGAGGACCTATTATAGAGCCGAAAACATTATGGCTCCTCAGAGTATTTATTAAGTGAATGAATGAATGAATGAATTTCTATTGTAAATATTGGGGATTGGCTGTCTTCAGCCTCTGGTCAATTACTGCCTTCTTGATAACAGTGACGTCCCTCTACAGAGGGCTAAATTGACTCACACTGATGTGTTTCTACATGCGTGTTGTGTTTGCAAGTCTTCATCTTTGTCAGTGGAACATCTTTTCAAAGCACATTAACATTTTCCTATTTCAACTTGTACCACACTGACATAGTTCAGGCCCTGAACTGTACTCTATCCAAATCTGATTATGTCATTTTCTGTTCAATATCCTCATTAGACTGCCCTGCATTCCACCATCGCCATCACACCAGCCCCATAACATTAAGGGTAGAGTCCAAAGTTTAGTAAGACTTAAAGGGTTTATTGTGAGAGGGCTGCTGAGTATCCCTCAATTCTCATTTCTTGCCTCCTCACAATCATGCTATACTTCTTATCAATTATTAGTTCTTAGAGACAATTAAAAAATGCTCTCATTTCTTTGTGTCTTCACACAGGCTGTTTCCTTTTTTTCCTGGCTAACACCCACTGGTCTTTGAGGATTCAACTCAGGCGTCCTCCCACTCAGGAAGCTTTTCTAGAAAAACCCAGACTGACTTGGATGCCTCTTCTGAGGCTCCCAAAGCATTCTGCCGCTGAAATTGTCAGCTTTTAAAAATATATATCTCATCAATTCCACCAGCTGCTTGAGGGCAGGAACTGTACCTTAATCTTTATTGTACCTCTAATATCCATCCCAGGGTCTGGAACTGTGGGTGTGTGTGTGTGGGTGTGTGTGTGTGTGTGCGCGCGTGTGTGTGCGTGTGTGCGTGCGTATCTGTCTGTGTGCGTGCATGTGTGTGCGTGTGTGTGTAGCCACATACATATATAGAATAGAGAAAGACAAAGAAAACAAAGAGCACCTGGCTCTGGAATCTTTGCCTCCCAGAGGTAGCTGGCAAGCAGACAGGAAATGGCCAATGTTGACTGAGTTCTCTCTCTAAAAACTGGAAATAAACCAAAGGAACAGAATATTCTAGCACTTAGAGGAATGTTGCAATCTAAGAAAGAAAAAAAAAATCCGGCATTTTTAAAAGGCATAAACCTTTGGAGAGTCACAGAGAGAGAGGTACAAATTAATAGTTTGCAAATTGCATTCTTATTATTATGTTACTGGGATTTTAGGAGATACTTGGTGATGCAATCTTTTGGCATTATTTCTATGTTTGGGGAATATGGATCTGTAGGAAATACAGACTATCACTGTAGTCCACCTACAACATTGTTAAAAGATAAGTATTGCAAAGCCTCCAGCACCCTCTGCCTACATCCTTTCTCCTCACCTAGCAGGTTGGTCTGGGGCAACAGGTCACATGTAACCAGAGCTCCTGCCCTGGTCACCGTAGTCAAGTGGTGCTTCACTGATGAAGTGCCACCATCATCCTGATCCCCTGACCCTCTCCGTGCATAAGGCAACTTACATGTTCAGACTCACTCCTCGTGGACCCTGCTCTTTAAAGAGAAAGGGAACATTCATTGAGTACTTTTCCTGTAATGGTCTCATCTAACTTGCAGTTTCAGAAGAATATGGCCAAATTTAGACTATGGAAGATGAATAAACTGCCCATGGTCACAAGGTTAGTAAATGGTAAAGCCAGATTCAAACCTCAGACAGTCTAATTCTAAGGACTGAGCTCCTTCCATTACAATGAGCTAGACATGACAAGGTA
Source organism: Cebus imitator (assembly GCF_001604975.1). Classification (NCBI taxonomy): domain Eukaryota; kingdom Metazoa; phylum Chordata; class Mammalia; order Primates; family Cebidae; genus Cebus; species Cebus imitator. Next base: position 7,756,021 of record NW_016107342.1, on the reverse strand, counting down.
GACTTAACGTGTCTCTTTTCCCAGTTAAAAATCTATACTTCAACTGAGACCTTTGGTTCTTTACCCCAAAAATGTGTCCACCAAGGGCCCACCAGGTACCATAGAAAAACTTGCAGATGGGAGGATACTGGCCATGAGTGTCTTACAGCTCCCCCCAGATTACATCTGTCTGGGTACCGTGGACTCTTGAGAATTGTTCTAACAATCACTGTACCAAGGTATTTTTTTTAAAATTGCTCAGCATACACAATCTAAAGCAAAATTATATGGAAATTCATAGTGAGGTTAAGTAAAATACCTCATCTATCCACAAAACTGCCTTTGTATTTATAATTTCATCAGGAAGGAGAAACTTATAGAAAGATAATGGCACCATTTATTCTCAAAAGCAGGTTTATACCTGTGACTACATATGAGTTAAGGTTAGTTTAAACACTGTAATCTCTTTTCATGCATTTTTAAAATTTTAATTTGTGTTTGAAATATTTAGATGGCTTCTTTGTACCCATGAATAAATAATCCTATATATGCTTTTTTGGCCCACTTAGCAGAGAATGAGTGATCTATATTTTAATTCTTTCTCATAGAATTACTGAAATCACAGCTTTCCTAGGCTCTCAGGAGAGAAAATGTGGGCTCTGCTTTTTGCATTTGCTTTTTCTCCTCTCTCCTGACTCCAGACCTAGGAAGAAATAAACGAGTGATCCTTCTGGAAGGGGAAGGGAGCTTGGCACCGTGGAGCCTCCAGAAGGTTCCAGAAGGATGATGTCATATAATAGAAGGGCTGCTTCTAGGTCTCCTATCAGCAAGAGTCAGTTGCCACAAGGGGATTATCATGGAGCATCCAAAGAAATATGATGTCACCTGTTTCCCCTAGGACTAGGATCTAAACTGCCATAAAATGCTTCCAGGATGTGTCCGCAGGAAACATGCTGAGGGCCTGAGTGGCTCATTATGATGGAAACCTCAGAATGAACATGAAACAAGAGTGAGATATGGAGAGAGGTATTAATCTGAGGTCCAGCATTAGCAATAGAATTATTGAGAAAAGCAGTCAGAGTTTAGTGTTGGAGCCAGGCTTGTTCTTGCACTTGGTTAGCTTAATTAGCCCACACTAGATGCCCTGAATACCCGCACCCCCACCACCTCACCTGAAACACAGAGTTTTCAGAATTAACAGCAAAAAAAAAAAAAAAATTGCCTCATGAATATATTAAAGGGATTTTCCTTTTCTTCTAAGATTATCTAAATGATGCAGCAAAATAAATCTAATGACAATTTCTGTAGCACTAACTGTACATTCAGGGAACCTGAACATATTAGAAGTATTCATGGTCACAGGCCTTATGATGTTCACCATTTTCACTTTGTATCTAGAGTCTGGCACACAAGAAGTGATTTAGGGGTTGGGGGCACATTGCTAACACTAGGGATATATTAGCCCATTTTCACACTGCAGATAAGACATATCTGACACTGGGTAATTTATAAAGAAAAAGAGGTTTAAGGGATTCACAACCTGTGTGGCTGGGGAGGCCTCACAATCATGGCAGAAGGTAAAAGGCACTTGTTCCATGGCAGCGGCAAGAGAGAATGAGAGAGCTAAGTGAAAAAGGAACCCCCCATAACATCATCAGATCTCATAAGACTTATTCACTACCTCGAGAACAGTATAGAGGAAACCACCCCCATGATTCAGTTATCTCCACTAGTCCCTCCCACAACACATGGGAATTATGGGAGCTACAATTCAAGATGAGATAACCAACTCACCACTAAATACTTTCTACTTTAAAAAAACTCTATTAAAGCACTTACGTCTAATAATATAAAAGAACACTTTAAGAAAACAATACATAATTAGAATAAGATATAAAGAAATGCACTAGAACAGATTATTACTTTCGTACTAATGCTTCTCTGTTAAATAGAAAGCAACAGAAACTTACACAGAGATATATAAGTGGCTTCAGTAATGACCTGCAACCAAAAAAAAAAAAAAAAAAGTTGTGCAAGGTCAATGTGTTCCATGTAAGTGGGGATTATAATTAAAACGGACAATATGCTTGATAACATTGGTCTCAGGCTAATAATAGCTGGTATGTAAATAAAATAAATATTATGGAAGCACACTGGCTTTGATAAAAATATATTTCATCTGTTATTTCTCTTTATCTTCATAAAAAAATCTCTCATGTAATATATTAGGCAACATATTATCTTTTTCAATTTTACAAATAAGAGTTATGAGGGATTAGAGGAAAAATTCAAAATGTATAATACTGTTACAGTGAAAATGCCTGCAGGATATCACACAGATAGTTATCATAGGAGCTGGAACAAGATTCCAGGGCTCCTGATTCTCATTCCCTGCTCCTTCCACCAGCTCAGTCCAGCTGCTCACACTTCTGTAGCTCAGCACCATCACAGGGCCCTGGGGACACAGCAGTGAGATGAGACTGAATTGTGTTAATGTTTGTGTGTATAGACACTTGCACACTAAAATTGGATTTGACATGAAGCAGGGAGGGAATAATTGAAAAATGATGATAGTATCATTATTTTTAAAAATTCCTACAGGCCAGGACATGGACCAAGTTGAAAACACACTCCCTCTTGAAAGGGTTCATCCATCTCTGGATAGCTCTGATATTCTAGCTAGTGATTCGTAGTCATTCTTTCACATATGCTTTTCTTCAAAAATACGGACTAAGATGATATTCTGTGACACGTAGGTATTTGTGCTAGGTCCTAGAATTACAGTGGTGCATCAGTTAGCTATTACTTCATAATAAGCCATTTTAGAACTCAGGGACTTAAAACAATAAACATTTATTACTGATCACAAGTCCACAGGTGGGCTAGGTCAATCCCTGATCTGAGCCAAGTTCACTCACTCAGCTGTCTGGTTAGCTGGTGGTTTGAATGGAAACCTAATTCATACATCTGGCAGTTGGCTCACTGTTGGCTAGAGCAATAGGATGACTAGATCATATACCTTTTGTTCTCCAACAAACAGTTGCAAGGGACCAGGAGAGCAAGTGGAAGCATGCAATGTTTCTTAAGATCTAGTATCGGAAGTTGCACACTGTCATTTCCACTGAATTCTTTAGCTAAAGCAGATAATTCAAGCTCAGAAATAAGAGATGAGACAACAGAATCCATACCTTCACAGAGAAAGCTGAAAAGTTACATTGTAGGGCACGAGTACAGGAAGCCATGAACAGCTAGGGCCATTTTTGTATCAATCTACCGCAAATGATAAATCAGACTAGCATTGAGCCTCCTCTATCAGAACACAAGAACTTTGTTGCTGCAACTTCTACCCATGAATTCTGGTTCATAGATACAAAATCTAATTGCTTTCCACATGACCAGTTCTTCAAATGCTTGAAGTCATCTCTCATGTGGGTTTTCCTTTATGGATAATTATGTCAAATTCCTTCCAACATTTATGATGCAGTGTGTGAGACAGGACTGTGCTGTAGTGAGAGCATTTATTTCACATGGGTTCTGAAATGAAGAGGGAGAAATTATGGCAAGGGTATGCTGTGACTTGTTTCACCTTAGAATTATGCTCTCACTTTAACACACAACTGCCTGGCAGAATAACTCTGGCACATACACTTGCATGATAGTGCATTTTTAAATGAAAACTATTAATGTCAAATATGGGATGAAATTGAATAAATTGGAAAGGAAACCAGTGGAAATTAATTTTTTAATGATATGGAGATGAAGTAACATCAAAAAAGATGAGATTTTTACAGACACAAAAGCAAGGGAGGAGTACATGATATTAATCTAAGTTATCTTCCGTCCACAAGATTTAGGGAAAATGACTACAACATAAGAGGTTCGAGGTCATTCAAATAAAGATCTGAACATTAGAATTTGAGTAGAGTAAGTAAGAGTAGAAAAAACAGGTTTAATGTGGGAGAAAATGAGTCAAATTTTTGTGAAGATTGTACCATCTATTAGTAGGAATAGTCAGAGATAATGGCATATGGTTTTTATCAACCAGGGGAAATTAATACCATGCTATTTTAAGTAATAGACAGTGATGAAACATTGAGTTTCCAGCATGACCAGAAAATCAATCACAAAAATCTCAAGTAGAAAGCCCTACGAGCCCCTTGAAATAAAAAACAGTCAAAAAGATACCTCCATGTCACAAATATAGATGATATTGAATTTGTTTCTCTGATATCCGTGGCATGATTTGGAGGAAAATACACCCCTAAAGCCACATTGACTGCCAGATTTAGGTGTGGAAATATTTGAAGGATTTGAAAGCGTCTGCTCCTTGGAAGGGAGTGAACAGTAGCCTATCATGGGGCTCTGGTTTACAAGGAACTTTCTCTGAAAAGGTTTTTGACTATAATAAAAATTCTATCACCCAGTTTGATCACCCAATTTATTCATTAACTTTGGCTCTGCCTAATACAGGTGTTTCCAAAACTCTGATTCAACTTAGAAAGACAGAGAAATGCTACCACCGCTACCCCATCTTCAAAGACAATTCCAAAAACGATTTTAAGGCATTTTGAATAAAGCAGCATTAGAATAAGTGGGTGGCCTTCTCTAGGAATTACTTTGAAGGAAGTTTTGGATACAGCCTGGGCTGCTTTTCATCCAGCAGACGCTGGAAGGCATGCCAGCCAGCATTCTAATTTAAAAATTTAGATTAAAGGTCAGGAAAGCAGCACCCTTAGGCCAAATCCACTTCTCAGCCTGTCTTTGTAGATGAAGTTTGGAACACAGCCCTGCCCATTTGTTTATGTGCTGTCGATGGCAGCTGTTGCCTACAACGGCAGAGCTGAGTAGTTGAGATGGAGACCATACAGCCTGCAGAGCCTAAATATATGTATTATCTGCTGTTTTCCAGAAAAAGTTTGCCCACTCCTGATTTACACTATCACCAGTGTATGTACTTATTAAAATCATTTCTTTTATATTGTAATTAAGTTCTGTATTGTTATTATTTGTTGATTGATTGGGTTATTTATGTATCGTTTCAGTTTGCTTATTTAAAAACCACTTCATTGAAAAATAAAGCAGAGATACAGAAAACTACACAAACACATGGATAGTGTAATGAATTATTACAAAACAAAAACTCTTATACCATCACCCAGGTCAAGAAATAGACATTGCCAGCCACCCCAATGCCTTTCCATGTGTCTCATCCCCATCAAAGAACCCTCCCTCTCTCCAAATGCGTAACCAATATCTTCACTTTTATGGTAATCTTTTTCTTATATTTTTATAGGTTTATTACCCAAGCACACATCTCTGGACACTAATTTTATCTTGCTCATTTTAAAAAATGAGGCTGAGCGTGGTGACTCACACCTGTAATCCGAGCAGAGGCAGGCAGATCACTTGAGGTCAGGAGTTCGAGACCAGCCTGGCCAACATGGTGAAATCTTGTCTCTACTAAAAATACAAAAATTAGCTGGGCATGGTGGTGCATGCGTATAATCCCAGCTACTCAGGGGGCTGAGGCAGGAGAATTGCTTGAACTCGGAAGGCAGAGGGTGCAGTGAGCCAGGATCACACCACTGCACTTCAGCCTAGGTGACAGAGGGAGACTCTGTCTCAAAAAAACCAACATATTTCAAGTAACTTTAATCTAAAATTCCCTTCCTTTAGCACCGACCCCACTTTTTTTTCCTTAAAATTTGTCTGTTAAAGGCTCCACATTACTTGAGCCAAAGAATTTCCCACAGTCTGGATCTATCTCACTGGATGCTCATGCTATAGTTCATCATGTCCCTCTGTCCTGGGCATTTCCTGGAAATTGAAAGCTGGATCCAGAAGCTTGATCAGATTGCTTTGTTTTTCTAAAATTGAATTTGTATGTGAACAAACTTCAGAAAGCAAATAGAGTCAAACAGGCCACTTTAACAAACACAGGAAAAAAATCATGACAACCAAGAAAAAGGTAGGACTAAGCAGTGTCATAAGTGCTACCCCCTCATCTGGTTCTCACAATATACTTTAGGGTGAATATATAGCTTTTTAGGACCCTATTTTACAAATGAGAAAAGGGGGGCTCCAGGGAGTAAGGGGTTTTTTCAATATTCTTCAGGTAGGATGAGCAGCCAGGCCTTCTGCCTTACAGGCATCTTCATCCGTTCCACCGCTCCACAGAGTCTTCCTGTGTGCCTGTTCCCAGTCTGGCAGTTTGCTCAACTTCTAAAATGTAATGCACATTAATTTAGCACCTACAAGGTGCTGGGTACTGTGCCAGGCACTAAGTGCACAGATAGACATGGTCCCTACCCTCAAGTCATAAAATGATCTAGTGGAAGTGAAATATATCTTTATTATTCAGATAATTATTTAATTACCACATGTTACATGCAATAAGATAAAAACATATGGTGTTTTTGGAGTGGATAATATGGTCAGTAACTCAAATGGTTAGTTAAAAGTGCTCTTTAAATTAAAAGGATGGTATAAGGGGTAGGCAGGCTGAGAGGAAGAAGGAGTGAAAATGGAGGCAGAGTAGGCAGGGCCTTGACTTCTGGGCAGAAGGAACACATTTGTGCAGTCCCCGAAATGATAAGGGGCTCTCAAAGCCCTGAAAGAAATGGTATAATTCAGCATCTGAGAGTGGACTCTGCAGCTAGGCTGGCTGGCTTAGAATCCTGGTTCTGCCCCAAACTAGTTGCCTGACCTTAGACAGGTTATTTTATCTGTGCTACAGCTGCCTCAGGTGCAAAGGAAGAATAAGAAACATAGCAGCGATCTTGGTTCCTTGGGGCTGTGCTAACAAAATACCTTTAACTAGGTGACTTATAAAAAATAAAACTATGTTTCTTGCAGTTCTGGTGGCTGGGAGGTCCAAGAGCAAGGAAGATTCAGAGTCTGGTGAGTGTCTGCTTTCTGACCGTCAGGCACTTCCTTCTCTTGTGTCTTCACACAGTGAAAGGGGCTAGCTAGCTCCCTGGGATTTCTTTTATAAGGACATGAATCTCAATCATGAGTGTCTAGCCTCATGACGTAATCACCTCCTAAATGCCCCACCCTCTAATACCATCACGTTGGTGATTAGGTTTTAACATGCGTAGGGGGAACATATTTGGGGGAACTTTCAGATCATGGCAACAACCCTATAGGATTATTACAGGAGTTAAAGGAGTTAATTAATATAAACTACTCAGAGCAAAGCCTGGCACATATTCAGCAGCTTATAAGTATTTGCTGAATCAAAGAAGGTGAATATGCCGGGCACACAGAGAAGTTGGTGGAACTTACACTGTCATGTTTGGACTTTATCCTAGGAATAGCGTAGACTTTGAAGGTGTTACACGGGGGTGACAGGATCAAAGGGGCTGGGAAAACAAATCCCTAAAATAGCAACAACAGCAAAGAGAGCACAAGGCACTTGATCATCTGGCAACCCTAATGTTTTGGTCTGCTACAAACTTCTGAGGAAAAGAGCCACCATCAATTAAATAAACAAATGACTGAATTAGAAATGAATGTACCCATATAAGCACCATCTCTTTCTCTACAGCTAAAGAATGATCAACCATAAATTCAACATTCAGAGAAAGATGATTTACATGCTGGATAAACATGATAACGGAAATGGATGTTTCTGTCCTTGCCAAATAGTTATTTGTCCATGTGCTCCAAACTCAGACTAGATCATAACCTCCTTTCAGGACACAGATTACATCTTACATGTCTTTGCATTCCCTGCCTTGCATCTTTGCTCAGAGTAGGCACTCAGGAAATTCTTGTTGCAGTGAGTTGAACAATTGTGACATTTGATCTTGGAACGGTCTCCATTCATGCTGCTCTGAGCCAGGAGAACAGCCTACGCAACGCCCAGCTGTGATCAAGCTGGAGGTCTTGGTTATTCACTCATGAACGATTGCACCAAATAACATGAATTTCCAACAAGAGCTTCTGGAACTTCTTGGGAGTTTTCAGGCTTGTAATACACTGTCACTCCCTCACTGCCACCTTATCTGGGAGCCTTTAGAGAAGCAGCCTTCCATTTGGTTGTGCTCCTGTATCTAGCATAACTGCAAAATGGTGAGCACTTTCTTGATAAGCCCAGTACCTTCCATACCTTCTAACAGAGTTGTTTTAGTCACTCACTTGGTCCCAGCTATCTTAATGCCATTAGGAGGTGACACCTACCACCTACAGCTTGTTATCTGCTGATCTCCCAAAGAGCCACCACAAGAGACCATGGAGAAGACTTCTCTCATGGGTCTCAAATACAGGGAGCATGTGTTCTCCCTGATGAATATAGGTCCAGATTCATACTTCTTAAGGTCAGATTCAACCTCCGCCATCACCACCTGGGTGACCTTGGCCACAGACCATACCTCTTACCACCTTAACTTCATCATCTCTAAAGCAGTGCTCATAACGAGACCCAGCTTATAGGTCTGTGAAGGACAGAACGATGTAAATTGCTTTGCCCAGTGCCAAGCACACAGGTAAGAATTTGATCAAGGTAGGCTGCAAATACCTTCCCAGAATCTTTGAAACAATGAAATCCAAACCCTGTTTTATACCGTCCCAAATTCTGAAGACAAACAGTGTTAATTCACTTTAATTTTAAAAGTGCCACACAGCATTTTTAAGAGGAGTGGGAGTGTGCTATGAAGTCAAAAGATCTGGTGTTTGTAATTCCAAAAAGAGGTCAGGTATCATAGCCTAGGAGTGGGCTATTTTGGTCTGGTCATGCTGCCCAAACCAAATACTGCAGAAATTGTCCTGCACCTCATGAGTCACAGCAACCCTTGAAGGGGATCCATCTCATGATACACAGCGAAGACATTATAGGAGATGGAATTCCAAAAAAGGACATGGAAGCTCTGGGCCAAACTTTGCTCAGCAAAATCCCAAATTTAGTTTGCCTTTAACTTATTTTCCAATGTAAATTTAATATACCTCACAAAGGGAGATAAACCTAACAAGTACACGCACTAGTGGTGTCTTTTTCTCTTCTCTCTCTTTCTCTCTCTCTCTCTCTCTGTGTGTGTGTGTGTGTGTGTGCGTGTGTGCATGTGTGTGTGTGTGTGTGGCTGCCTCTCTCTCTTAATCAGTTCGGGTTTAAGAATATAAGATGAATTCTTACTGTGTACTTCAAATAAATGATATTCAGCTTTCTGAATCATGGGCAGCAGACAAGCACTGTAAAAGCTATATGCAAGAGCATTTAGTTGCATTCAGTCTTTAATAAATTAAATATCCCTGTTTCTTATTCACAAAGGCACAAATGTGGCCACTGCCATATGGAACAATTATTGCCTTTTGATTACAGATAAATGTTCACTTCTGACAAGGCTAAGATCTTTTTAGCCTAGAAACCCAGCCTGTTTTATTTTTAATATTTTCTAGAAAAGGAAATTACATATTTTATTAACTTTAAAGTGTGCACAGATTTATTTTTAATGAGAAAGTATCCTCATCTGCTGCATCAACCACAGTGATTATTAAGCATGGAGATAATATTTTAAATCTAAACATACATAGTCACCTGTCATCCTTTCTGGATTGCTTAGAAATCGAATAAGAGATGAGCAAAGTGTAGAGGAGAAATTGGACACAAACCTCTCTTCCTTTGTCCCACCCATTTTCCAATTTCCTGGAAATGCAAATACTGACCTTGAGAATTTCAAAGGTCTCTCACAATTTTGTACCTTTTTACATCAACAAATCAATGCAGGCAAGCTCCTAAAATCTTTTCAGTGTTTATATAAAAGAATTGCAAATAAACAAATGTAGTTGTAGGTTGAAATAAGATTAGTGAAAGGGAAGACTAACTGTTATAATCAAGTAGTGCTAAGCACGAACTAATCCTTTTTCTAGACAGATGATCAATCAATGATAAAAAGATAGGTAGGTAGGTAGGTAGATAGGTAGATAAATAGATAGACACATAGACAAAGAATCATTACTATTACTTAGCCAATGTGGGACATTGAGTCTGAAGATTCCATTTCTATTCAAGGAAATAGGTTGTCTTAGCCAGGTCTTCAGTAAGGTAAGGGCATCACTGTCCACCCATCACTACAGGCCCCAGAACAACCCTGAATCCAATGGGAGCCTAGAATCTAAGAGACTGGTGAGTGTGTTAGGTAGAAGCTCTGAGCCCCACAAAGGAAAATGTGTTCCCGACATTCAAATCACTGCCCTTTCTGGGCTGCTCACTGTTAGAATGCGAGGAGTAGGTACGGAACAGAGCCACCCTTTTGCGCATCTCCAAAGGCCCCATATTCATCGTGGTTTATATGTGCAGTGCCCAGCCTACACAGCAGGATACAACAGCCTTGGTCAGCAGTTCTGTCTCTGTCCAGGTAACAGTGACCAGGGTGAAGCTCTACAAATAGATAAGACGCTCCAGAAAAACACAGCCTTTTTTAGCAAGGAAAGGAGCTAGTGGTTCCAGTAAACATTCACCAAGCACATTCATGGCCTGAGTAAGGCCTGAGACAAGAACTTGCTATGCAAGACTCTGAACACTTTGACAACTAATCTTCATATTGTCCAGGTAAGGTAAGAATTGAAGGAACAATTCCCTGAAATTATCACCAGACTCTCATGCCCTTGTTCTAATTCTGATCTTAACAATCTGTGTGATTTAAGGCAAATCACTCAAAGTACATATGGCAAATCTCTCAACCATGTCCCATTTGGTAAGATGAGGAAGTAAACATGCAAAGTTTTGAATGTAAAAAGTGCTAAACATAAATTCACTATTATTGTTATTACAATGCTATCATAATGGGGCAGTGTTAGAGAGAACATGGAATTCTAATCACTTCCTGAACAATTTATTTAACTGTTCTTTGACTCAGTTTCCCCAATCCATAAAATGAGCATTAAAAAACCACGCTACATTTTATCTCATTCAATCATCTATGTACCCAATTCATGATACATTGTAGGTTCTCAACAACGGTGAAGTTCCTTCTCTTCCTTTTGCCAGTAATGTTCCAAAGAGGACTTCTATTTTATAAGGGCGATCATTCATTCCCCAGGAATCCTGTTCCAGGGAGCCCAGAGAAATCCCCCACAAAGAACTGGGTCCAGCTGCATGGAAAGGAATTTTACAGAACTTGGCTCTTCCTCCACAGACTTTTTAGCTGTGTTTTCTATCCCAGGCATATTTAACACAAACAGCTCAAGGGAATTGAATAATATCTCTGGCCTGATCTGAGACACGAAGCCATCTGGAGAACATAACTTCTAATACTTATTGCTGGTTGCATCACACCTAACCACAAACCCCATCCAAGCTCAGGGTCTCTCTATCACTTTCCTCTCTCCATGGACTTAAATGCAAAGGCCTGCAATGACCTTTGAAAGCTTAGCAAGAGCAATCTCTTCTCCCTTTAGTCTCTTCTAGGCTGTTTCCCTAATGAGGAAACAGTAATATGGAGAAGGCAACTGAGAAATAGGCCAAACTATCCAAAGTAAGCAATTTCTGCATTGTTCCGCAATGTATGGCACTTGTTTTCCTGGGAACAAATTTATCTTCTTAATTGGGTTTTATTTAGGCAACTAGTAAAATTAATTTCCATTCCCTGAGCACTTTTCATTTGATAGCAACAGGGCAGCCTGAGATTAAATGTTCACTATGAATAAGCTACAGAAGGAATTATGTGGCAAACCAATAACAGCACTTCTTTGATACAGACCTAAAGATCTCCAAGCTCTAGCACAGAAAGTGATCTATTAAAATCTGCCTTCCTCCCTGCATGTTTGGTCTTAATTCTTATCCTGGTACCATTCCCAAACTTTCTATCCTCATTGGACTAAAGTTACTCCAGAAATCCTACCACACGAGATGCAATCATTCTACTGCTCTCTGCCACCTTGGCCCAAGCCAAACAGAACTGGCTGCCTCAAATGCCTGGAAGTGGCTTATTGTTACTAACACATGTCTTGCAGCATAAAGAATGGCTGAGTATCTTATAGTCCCGAGGTTTGGCTCTGTTTGGTGGTTTGGCTTTTTGGTGGGTTGACTGCCTATGACCAAGAAAACAGCTGAGTAGCAGGGTGGTAAGTGTTTTTAATCAACATAAGGCAACCAGACTCTTAGAAAAACGCAGTCAGGAAACACATTCAATAAATATTCACATCCAATTGTGGTCTCTTTCTTTAGTTGTGACAAAGGGAATACAAACAAATCGTCAGCACACAATTAGTTCCCTATCCATGGAACAGAATTTCTCAAAATCTCCACATGTGACCCACCCTAAGACTACCACGAATGCCCAAACACTAGTAGGAAAAATGCCTGAGATGTAAAGAAGCACTGCTCATTACCTTTGCTCATTGTCCCGCCTGTTTTCTCAGACTCTGGTTCCGGTAAACCTTCTTTGCCCTGGTAGTTGCCAGAGGGCCAGATTCATAGTTGATCAGTGGTTTGAAACTAACTGGTCAAAACATCAGGATGTTTTCTTAAAGCAGGAGGAAATAAACAGCCCTAACTGTAATAGCATTTATCAAGAGATTTTTTTTCCATAAGAACATAATACAGACAGGTAGAGAGAGAATCAACATAACAAATTCATCAGCATAATTATTGCCAATGAATTTGATCCAAGGTGACTTAAGTGATTTCATTTGGAGAGCAAATGTTGGGAACAAAAGTATTAGGATGGTCATACAGAGGGTGGTTAAGACACTGGTGATGGGGTCAGACCTGGATTCAAGTTGCAGTTCTACTATTTACCAGCTGTGGGACCCTGAGCTAGTAATTTAACCTTGAAGCTCCATTTTCCCCTTATTAGGTGCTTAGTGAAGTATAACACATAGGAAGAACCCAGTAAACATGAGCAATAATAAATCCTCAAATGCCAGAAAATTATGGAACGGTTGTAGTCCCAGCTTTAACCAAGCCCAAAATGGTTCCAATCATTTTCAACTTTCGATGTTAGATACCAAACAACCTGATCAGGATTTACAAAGCAGATGTTCTGAAACTCTTTTATGACCCTTGTCTCCTCACCCAGTCATGAGTATAAAAAAATAACCTGGTACAACTAATAGAATTAGAACTGAAGATTGGAATGGAATTTTTTTTTTGGAAATATCTACCCTCACTTCAGTACTAATGAGAGACTTCAAGGAGATTACTCAGTGAGCTGGTTATGGGTCTCCTGGATGTCAAGCAGCACAGTAAATGGAAAGAGGGCCACGCCTGAAAAATATAAAGGGCCAGACATAGCTAAAGCGTCCTGTGAAAGAAGAGGAGAGAATTGTCACTGGGAAGTAATTGCATTCCCACAAAAAGAAAATCTCAGATGTGGGCCACATGAAAGAGATGGCAGTGAGGTGGGGAGGGAGGCCTTATAGATCCTTCCCAGTGGAGACAAGATAGGCAGAACTCTAAGATGCCCTTCAAGATTCCCACCCCTTCCCATACACCTCTGTATAATTCTCTCTCCTTGTATAATAACCCTCGTTGGGGTTGGGCACAGTGGCTCGTGCCTGTAATCCCAGCACTTTAGGAGGCCAAGGTGAGCAGATCACCTGAGTTCAGGAGTTTGAGACCAGCCTGGCCAACATAGTGAAACCTCATCTCCTACTATAAATACAAAAATTAGCCCAGTGTGGTGGCACTTACCTGTAATCCCAGCTACTTGGGAGGCTGAGCAGGAACATTGCTTGAACCTGGGAGGCGGAGGTTGCAGTGAGCTGAGATTGCACCACTGCACTCCAGACTGGGTAACAGAGACCCCATCTCAAAAAAATAAAAACAAAAACAAAAAAACTATTGGGTGAGACCAGTAAGAATGATAGGATAACACTTTCATGATTAGGCTACTAATCAATTGATTTTGAGTTGATCAAAGGAACGATTTCCTGAGTGAGCTTCACCTAATTAGGTGAGACTTTAAAAACAGACAAAGTGTCAAAGAGACAAACTAACCTGGAAGATGAAGCTTCCATGAGTTGTGGAGCTACAGAGAAACACCCATGTGAACTTGGAAGATGATTCCAAGCCTCAGATGAGATCACAGCCTTGGCCAACATGTGGATTTCAGCCTAGTGAGACCCTGAGCAGAGGACCCAGTTATCTTGTGCCTCGACTTCTGACCTGTAGAAACTGTGAGATAGTTTCAACAGGTCAGAAGATCCATGAAGGGGTGGATCCTTCGTGAATGGCTTGGTGCCATCCTCCCCATAATGAGAGAGTTCTTGCTCTATTGCTTCCTAAAAGAGCTGGTTGTTAAAAAGAACCTGGCACCCCCTCCCTCGTTTTCTCTCTTTCCATATGATCTCTGCACATACGAGCTCCCTTTCCCTTCCCTTCCACCATGAATGGAAGCAGCCTGAAGCCCTCACCAGCAGCAGATGCTGGTCGCATGCTTCCTGGACAGCCTGCAGAACACCCTCTTTTCTTATACATTACCCAACCTCAAGTATTCCTGTGTGGCAACACAGACAGACCAAGACACCTCATTCGTGATAGAACACAGCAGATGGAAGATCCTCAGCAGTTGGTTGCTGAAGGAAGAGCGCCAAAATCTCACAAGCACTCATAGGAGAATCAACTTGAGCCTTCCGCCTGGCCCGTAGCGCTCCAGTGCCTGCTCACAAGGGCGCTGGCCATGCAGACCTTCTCCATTTCCCCTGCTTTCCTCCCACACTCACCCTCAACTTGAACATGCCACTGTGGGAATGAGGGCCAGAAACCATAATAATTAAGGTTGGGGGAAAGGTAGAAACACAACACCAAGAGATGTAGAAGAGGCCTCTCAGTTCCACAACCCCATTTTTACTGCCAGCTTCCCACCTGCAAGGGCCAAATGTTTTGAAGGAGGAACTTTGAGTGAGGTTCCTAGTCTTGATTATTACACTAAACTGGCCCTAAGTAAACTTAGTAAATACAAGCAGTTGAGTCTAGCTTTTTTCTTTCTAGTTAAAGTGGCTAGAGAACATTTTATCTCTGAAAATAAGAAGATACATTCCAGGTTTAGTCAAGATTTTATCTAAGGGTAAGGGAAGAAATGATTGGGTTTACAAAGAAATACTCAGAAGAAATAGACTTGCTTTACAGTAGCACCAGCCTAGTCTGTTCTTTGAACGTAAGAGTTATTGAGATATAAATGATAATTAAATACACCAGGGGAAATCTTCTGTTTCTTGATAGGAACCATCCAGGTAGGAGAATAAAGTGAGAAAATCAAGTCCACATTAGCTGAAGAGAGCCTTGACATTGACCTACTGTCATGACTGACAATACAGATCAGGCCACGAACAGAAATTCTGCCATCGGGTTGTGATGAATTCTGCTCAAATGGGGATCTCAGATGTTTACTTCCTTCTTAAGCGGATGGGAAAGGGACAGATGGTTGGGGGACTCAACATGGCTTTTAAAGTCAAGTCTAAAATGATGGTGACAGCTCCCCTAACAGCCCTGTTGCCTCACAGAAGTGGAAATGATTTCTTGCACACTAAGAATAAAAAATTTTTCCAGGATAACTCATTATTTATTCAGTGCAGCTACAATTGAGAACAGTCCCAGGCAAGAGCTGTAATTTACCTAAAAGTCATGGTTTTCACTCCAAAAAGACCGCTTGCTGTCTAATAGAGTATTTTCAATACAAATTTTCTTCCTGAAATATCGGTAAGCACAAATGGTAAGTATATACAGGCACACACTCACAGACACTCCTCCTTTTTAAGAGGTGCCCATGTTTTGTTAAGGGATGAGGAAGCAACAAAGCTGTGTTTGTATTTTCACTCCTGCAGAGGAAATAGCAGGAAAGAAAATGTTGAGCCATAGAGAGAACAGGGAGTCTCAAACAGCAAGCAAGGAAAATGACAATGAGACAAGTGGGTTAAGAAGAAGGGCTTGGGATGGGTCCAGAAAAGGTGCAGAGAGAGGCAGATACATAAAACACACCAAGCCAGAAGCAAGACTGAGGACCCTAGCATCCCTTCAACTTACCTAGCTTACTCCTGGTGAGGACTATGCCTGGAGGGCTGGGCTCTGATGGGAAAGTCCACATCACCACATTTACTGCTCATCATAAAGGAGGCGGCTGCTTAGGGAGTGTCCTCCTCAGCAGTTTCATCTCTTGTTCTAAAAGAGCTTGGGCTGACCATTGCATACTTAAGCAGTGAGTTGTGCACAGACTTAAAGTCTCTGTCTGTGAGACTTGCTTCCTCCCACCTACATTCCTTGCCTGGACACTCACTTCTCTTTATTGAAATCCCAGACTACCTTTAAGACCCAACTCAACACCCACCACTCCATAAAGTCCACAAGCATGTCCCTCATCACTAAACTTCTATGAAATTCAGAAGGAAAGGAGAAGGGAATTCTCATGCTGAGATCATCTGGTTTATACAAAGGACAATTCTGGATGGCTTCCATTCTTTTCCAATTCTCTCTTACTGTACAACAAATCATCCCCAAAACATAGTGGTTTGAAGCAGACATCCTACTGTGCTTGTGAATTCTGCGTCAGGGATTTAGGAAGGGCAAAGTAGGGACAATTTTCATTGAACTTGCTATGGACCTGGAGTGAGATGACTTTCATGACTGGGAGTGACTCAAATCACTGAGGACTAGAATAACTCAGTTTCGAGGATCCACAGTGAAGATGTCTTCTTCACTCACAAATCTGTGCCCAAGCTGGCATAGCTAAAGAACAGGTCAACTGGGACTCAACCAGAATGCCACATGTGGCCACGCCAGCATGGTGGTCTCGGGGTAGTCAGGCTTCTCATAGGGTAGCTCAGAGTTTCAAGAATAAAAGCTCTCTCTGGCCATTTCTGACCAGCCTTGGAGCACACAGAGTATTTCTGCTGAACTGTTTTTCTCTAAGTGTACACAATCTGTCCAGTTTCAAGAAGAGGGTACATAGACCCCACCTCTCAATGAAAGAAGTGATACAGAATTTGCAATTGCGTTTTAAAGCCACCGCAGATAAAAATCACACATTTAATTCTCACAGAAATGTTTAGAGAGTATAAATATTTATCCTTTATAGATTAGGAAAATCAAGACGCTAAGAAGCTAAACAAGTTGATTATTAGTCTCATGCCCAGAGAAAGTAGTCCAAGTTTGATTTCAGCACCACCAGCATTTTCATGCAGACATTCTGCCACCCAAGTCCTTATCACATTGAGATTTCTGTAATCCTAAACTCATTAATAGCACAGATTGTATCTTTTGTTTCTTGTTACATACATATGACCTAAAAACCTAAAATAATTGTGAAAATTCCCAATATTAGCCAGCTGGTTTCCAACCCCTTTCTCCTGCTGCAAGCATTGCATCTTTCATCTTGCTTTCCCTCCTTATACTGCATAGGTAAACAGACTTGACTGACACCAAGGCTGCTCCCTCTCCAGGGAAAGAGAATAGCAGAAAGTCAAGTACACAAAAACAGAAGTTGTTTTTTGTTTCCTGGCAGAAAAAAAACGTAAAAAGCACCACTTAGTGATTCAACAAATATTTATGAAGCACCTACTATGTGGCCAACACTGTTCTAAGCCATGGACATAAGGGATTGACTAAAGTTTCTGCTCCTATAGACTCATATTTTAGGAGCTGACATGAGCTAACCAACAGATTAAAATGTAATATGATGTCGGGTAATGATAAATGCTATAAAGAAAGTAACTGGGCACTGTTTTCAATAGGGTGTCAGAGAATACAACTTGAAAAGTTGAGAAAGAAAATGAGGTTACTTAGTCAATGAAGGGTCTTGTGTAAGATCTCATAGGCCACAGTAAAGATTTTGAATTATATGCTGAGTGTGATGGGTTGACATATAAAAAATAATAGGAAGTAACATGATGTAATTAAATTTTTTAAAAGGGGGCTTCTGGTACCTCTTAAAAATTTGGCTATGGAAGACTGAAGATGGTCACAAATGTTTTGACATTTCTTTCATTGAGGAATAGGATCTATTTTTCTTTCCCCTAAATCCAAGCAGACTCTGTGATTGTTTTGACCAATAAGAATATAATGAAAGTGGTGCTTCGACAGTTTTTCAGGCTTACACTTTAAGAAACTGGCAGCTTCCACTTCTGATGTCTTAGAGCACTCATTCATGTAACCTAGGCACCATGTTGTAAGGAAGCCCAGGTAGCCACAAGAAAAGTCCCGATGGAAAAGAACTGATGCTTCCAGATGACAGTTCTAGCTAAGCTCATAGTCAAGAGCCAGTGCCAGTCCTATGAGTGGACCATCTTGGAAGTAGATCCTCCAGCCTCAGTTAAGCTGCCCTAGGTGGCAATGCAAGGAGTAGAAACAAGCCATCTTCCTGAGCTCTCCTCAATTCCTGATCCACAAAACTGTTTGGTATATTTTGTTATGCAACAATCAATAACCAGAACAAAAGACAAGAGAGGAAACAGGAAGACCAACAAGGAGGCTATTGCGGTAATCTAGCTGAGTGATAATGGGTTTAGGGTTCTATCAGTGTGAAGGGTAAAAATTATTAAGATTCAGAATATATTTCCACTTCGAAGGAATTTGTGACTATATATGGTTGCCTAAAATCTTGTGTGGAAAGAACAGGTACCTAAAATTAATGGTAAAAATTAAAGTATTAAGTGTTTAAGTGTTAGGCGTTATACTAACAGTCTTTTATATGTTTTACCTGATTTAATCTTCATGACAGCCTATAAGGTTAGTACTATTGTTTATCACAAATTATATATGAGGAAACTGAGGCACAGGGCATTAAGTAAATTTCCTATGCTTCTTATTTAGAGAATATTTGTTCCTGGTAACTTGAATACAGGCAATCAAGCTTCAGAATCCATGTCCTTACAAATCTTAACCACTGTGTTATACAACTGCACTATATTCTTGGTTATTCCAGAAACTAACTACATGACTTTCAGTAAGTTTCTTGACCTTCCTGGGTTCAGTTTTATAATCTGTAAACTGGGGAGGTTGAAGAAGACAAGCTTTAAGCTCTCTGCAAACTGTAACATCCTGTGATTCTAAATGCCAGAATTCTTAGAATTTGCCCTGCTTGTTTCTGGAATTCAGGATGGATAACCTCAAGTGTAGTCACAAGAAACAAGAGACAGAAAGTTTATTACAGACCCTAGAGACATACCAGGCCTGTGCAAATATATAAAAGATGAGACACTTTAAAACCAACCCCCTAAAGACAAGAGCATGCACCCAGTCAGCTGCAGCTTGTCTCCCCGCCTTCTCTCCTTCTGGCTGTGTGGCCCAGCGTGACCAACAACACCTCTCAGAAGTTTAGTCCCAAGGTTCATATAATGCTGACTGCAAAACTGCAAATTCATTCTGGGGCCCAAAATTGGACATGCTCATCATGGATGCTACAGGGAGAAAGAAGCAATTCTGGGTTCTATCCCTAGGTCTGCCAGTCCATGACACTCCTCATGTTACCTCAAGCGTGTCACCAAAAATCAGAGCAAATTTTTAATTGAGAATGCATGCTGGGCTTAGTTCTGAGTCCCAAATGTTTCTGCTTTTCTCAAACTACGTATTTCAAACTCTCAAGATATCATGAAGAAAGTTATGATTGCAACTAAAAAACACTTTAATCTTCTTAGAGGAAGGGTGGCGTGTATATTTAAGGAATCCAAAGAGTCATTTTTTTTACCAACATAATATGATTATTCTTCCTAGAAAATAAAACCAAAGAGCTAAGTTGTTGAGCACTTATGATGACTGAGTCTGGTGTTTTGTATAAATTATTTCCTTTGACATGCATATTAATAGTATCATCCCATTTTCAGATGAAGAAACTGACATTTAGAAGCAGGAAGGGGCAGAACTGAGATTCAGGTTCAGAAAGCCAAGCACACAGAGCACAGACTCTTACCCCTTACGCCATACTGCTCTTCTCCTGTTTCTTAAAACACAAAGCTAGATTGATCTCCCCTACAGATGTTGCATGTTAATATAGTGTAAGAATGAAGCTCTCTCAAGACCAAGACTACAACCAAAGACCCCCAGTAACCTGAAAGTCAAATTTTCTGCACCTATAAGGTGCTGGGAGTCTGTTTTAGTCCTTTTTGTGCTGCCTATAAAAGTACCACAAACTAGATAATTTATAAAGAACAAAATGTATTTCTCACAGTTGTGGAGGTTGGGAAGCCCAAAAGTACCTGGTGGAAGGCAGAAGGGCATGAGAACACACATGATAGCAAGAATCCATACCCAAAAGCCCTTTAGTAAAGGTGTTAAACCCACCCATGAGGACTGAACCCTGTGGCCTAATTACCTCTTAAAGTTCCCATTTCCCAATACCATTATGTTGAAAATTAAATTTCAACATGAGTTTTCAAGGGAACAAACATTCAAACCATAGAAGAGCACATTTGGACTTTTCCATTTCACATAGCATAAATATTTTAATGGAATTCCTATCCATCACCCACCTCCACTCACATACCAGGAAGAAAGGTTGCTAATATTGAAACAGATTTAAAGATGTTAATGGAACCACAGTAGGCAGGGACATTGTGTATTAAAAGATCTTATCCTACAGAGCTTACTTTTCTCTGCTTCCAGCTTCTATGTCCCCAGTTGGTTAAAATCTAAACTGACCTGGTCATCTTGCCTTGGCCCCTGCCATTATTGCATGAAATGGCCAGCCTGGTGAGCTGAGCCAGACCTTCTAGGAACCTAGCCATCTTGCTGTCTGGCCTCTGATTTCCATGTAGCTAAATGGCCAAGAAAGCAAGCCAGGATCTACCTCAGACCTACCCAGCTTACTGTCTTGGCTATCCACCCACACAGAGGGTTTTGCTGAATGAGCGAAGACCTACTGGAGAACTGGTGGTTGTGATATTTTTTCTCCTCTGTTCACTGAGATGCAGCACTCTCCTCCCTCCTGACGAGGTCCCAGGCTGGCAGTGATGGGCCACGTTTCAGTGAGTGGAATTGTGGTGCATTTCAAGGTCTCCTGGCCTTGCATGGCTTTCTTTCCCAACTCCCAGCCTCTGTCCTCCTGGATCTGTTACAGAGCCCCGCCTGAGCAGGTTGGTTATCTTGTTTTCCTTTGTGGCACTTGTTTCTCTTCCCTGTGAGCCATGGAGTAAGCTGCCCAAGTATATCCAAAGGCCTGGAATCTTGTCTCTTCTCAAACCTGATCATAAGTGCATGTACAATTGCATGTATCTCTGTAACATGTGGTTTGATCCAAGGGGTTCAGTTTTAGAGATCTGGGACTTGTGGTAGGATAGCTCTTGTGGATCTCTCACTGGGCCCTCTGTGTCGACCTGGCCTTCACTAGAGAATACAACATTTGTGAAAGGGACACTTATGCAGCTACTAATAAGGTAAAATTTAGCTTCCCATTTGTCAGTTTTAGTCATGGGTGGAGCCTACTTCCTGAGAAACTTCCTACAATATAAGTGCAAAATGTATGCATTCTTAGGTCCCTTGACTGAACTACAACTCAACACCATCAAAACCTCACCCCAAATTCCTACCACACTAACTTAGCTTTCATCAGAGGGCTCTGTGTTGATTCATCTGACATCAGCCCAGCTTATTTAAAAAGTGGTACTTTGTTTCTCATCTATTGTTCTTTGTGTGTGGTACCTGTCTCAGGAAAAATGGAAGAATGCTTGGACCAGCACAGGATCCAGGCATCCTTCTCTCTTTGCCCATAATACCATTAAATCTTCACTTAATTTCTAATAATTCTCTTCTGTTTATTAAAGATGGAAACCAGAAACAGCATCGTCTCTCTGCTACTGGAGAGAAGCAGCAGAGTGAAGGTAACATTGCCCAGTTACACTCAAAAGCCACCAGCCAACTTCAGATGGGGGAGGATAAAGCTATGCTTTCAGAAAGCCACTCTAAGTATGCCCTTACAAGCAGCATGTACATTGGGATTTTATAGCACTGTTTCCATAGAATAGACGAAAACCCAGAAGCCTATGGGCCTCAAATGACCTGACACATTTTCAATAGCATCAGCAGGAACAGAAGTACCATGAAGCATCCTGTTAAATCACCAGTCCCTCAGCCTGGCCACAGAATCTTAAGGTGACAGCCTTATAGGTCATGTAATTTAACTACCTTCTCATAGAGAAATGATGCTCACACCTCCCTTGGGATTTTGTTACCAGTCTCTGTTCTACCCACAACTGGACATTTCTGAGCACAGAAACATCTTTTACTTCGGCCTGTCTCCTACCAATGTCAAAACTAAGATATCAAATAAGGCTAGGTCCTCTTACAATTTTTTTTTTTAAGACAGAATTTCGCTCTTGTCACCCACACTAGAGTGCAGTGATGCAATCTCAGCTCACTGCAACCTCTGCCTCCTGGCTTCAAGCGATTTTCCTGCCTCAGCCTCCTGAATAGCTGGGATTACAGGCACACGCCACCACGCCCAGCTAATTTTTGTATTTTTAGTAGCGACAGGGTTTCACCACATTGGGCAGGCTGGTCTCGAACTTCTGACCTCAGGTAATCTGTCCTTCTCAGCCTCCCAAAGTGCTGGGATTACAGGTATGAGTCACTGTACTCAGCCTACAATTTTTATCCCTGAGTTCTAAAAGTTAATCGTTGTGTCCTGATGATGGGCCAAGAGATTCATCAACCTGAGCTACCACCAAAGCTCTTCAGAAAACTGAACTTCCCAGTTTGATTGAATGTTTTCTCATGGGATGTGATTTCTAGACCTCATGCCATTTTATTCCCTTGTGTCTGGATGTACCCCACAGATTGTCAAAATTCTTGTTTGAGTGAGGTACCACAAGAGTGCAGAATTCCAGATCTACTGTGGCCATCACAGAGTAGAACAAGACCTACCTGCTTTGTTGAAATGAATACCAATGCATTTGCAGTGACATCTATGATCTTGCTGCATTTTTAGCAGCTACATCATGAACAAGTCGCTACACATTTGCATGTAGTCAAGGACTTGGCTTTAAAAGCGAAAAGCTGGCCAGGCATGGTGGTTCACTGTAATCCCAGCACTTTGGGAGGCTGAGGCAGGATGATAACCTGAGGTAAGAAGTTTGAGACCAACCTGGCTAACATGGTAAAACCCTGTCTCCACTAAAAAATACAAAAAAATAGCCTGGCGTGGCAGCATGAGCCTGTAATCCCAGCTGCTCAGGAGGCTGAGACCGGACAATCGCTTGAATCTGGGCGGCGGAGGTTGTGGTGAGCCAATATCACACCATTACACTGCGGCCTGAGTGACAGAGTGAGACTATGTCTGAGTAATAATAATAATAATAACAAGTAAAAGGCAAAAGTTAAGAAAATGACCAGGTTACCAACTTCTTCCTTCACTGAGCCTAAACTCTTTCCTGGCTCTAAAAGTCCATTTTTCAGTCCTCTTGTGTGGTGGCATCACCCCTTCTTGAGAAACACACTGTAGCTGGCTAGCGCGGGGGTCCAGTTATAATTGTGGTGCAAGACTACTGAAGCTGCAGGGAGCGACATCTAGAAGCAAAGCAAGTGGAACATTACCAGGAGCTCCTGGAACGTTCGCTGGAGCCCACCTAGTCACTCAGAGAGTTTACAAATCTTGCCCAAGATTGCAGAGCTATTCAGTAGTAGAGCTGAATAAATTTGTCTGGATAGTGTTCTTGTTCACTACTCTATATTCTCTAACCAACCAGGTTAGTATTTCTAAAATTATAACTCATGGACCATCACATCAGAACCTCTTGGCTGCCACACCAGCTTTATTGAATCAGATTCTCTAATGGGGCTCTAAAATTATCTTTTTCCCAAACTTCCCACATGATCCTTAAGTGCATCATTGTGTGGGAACCAGTATCATAGGTAACTTCAACTAAACCCTTCATCACTCAGAAGGAGAGGTTAAAGACCAGAAAACCCTTAATGAAAGTAAAAAGATCCCCCAGTTATATAAATGGCAATGCCTTCTCTTAGTCTTTAGGATGACTAGGATACAAACACAAACAAACAAACACACAGAAAAACCACTTATCCAGTGAACATCAAAAAGTGGTTAAACAAAAGTGCTTACATTATCCTGCCTTTTTTGTTTGGTGGGAAAATGTTGCTAAAAGCTGGTTGGTCCCATGGGACTAAGAGATAAGAAGATCAAAAGATTTTAATAATTGCTAGTCACTGCTCTACTGGCAAACAATAGGATTACATGAGCCATCAACACCTCAGGGATCTCTGTCATTCACTGACCTGAAATGAAATAGAGTTCAAGAGGCAAGATGAGGCTCCTGAGATAAATAGGAACCCATCATAAAGGACCCTGTAGTCCTTGATAAGCAGTTCAGACTTTAACTCCTTTGAGATAAGGAGTTGTGATAGACTGGCTAAGTGTTCCCCAACTTTCTTTTCTTGATGGATAAAAAGATTGAGGCTGGACTATTTTTCCCAGCCTCCCTTCGGTTAGGTGTGGTCATGTGACTGATGTTTGGCAAATGGGCTACGATTGAAAGCTTTGTACTCTGCTTCCAGGCTTCAGCCATAATATCTTCCCATACTATCCTCCAGTTGCTCTTTTTCCCTACCCAACCATCTAGAAGTTAAGGACTAGAGGAATCTAAAAGTTGATAAAGTCCAAAAAGGAAGGAGCCTGGGTCCCTGACTCATCACATTGAAAGCTGTCCATTGCACTCTCATATGACACTAGTGCATAAGCAAGAAATACATTTGTATTTCATTAAGATATTGAAATTTGGGGATTTATTCAGTACAATGACTAGCATTATCTTAATGAATACAGGAACTATTATAGGACTTATGGTAATATGATGAGTTCTTTTATAGAAAAGCTATCCTGATGCCATACCACTTGGCAAAGCTTACATACAAAAGGTAAGTAAGAATATGAGTTAGTTACAAGGAATCTTCTCTGTTTAAAAAAGAACAACAATCGAGAACACTACTGATTGCACAACTTAGAATGACTTCCATGGGTCATTTGATTCTGTAATCTGCCTATAGACAGCTGAATATCTAACAACCATTCCAGTTGAAGGGTCATTTTCTTATTTTTAAAAAGTTCCAACAACTTATACTCCCCCTCACAATAATCTGGAATTTGCCTTTGGATTAAGATATTTTTCTTTATGTATAAATATCATTTTGCTGCATTTTAAAAATCCTCTCTGAACAGCTGGTATGGCAGTCTGCTAGTTTTCCCCCAAATACACTCTTCTTCCAAACGCTCATAGTTTTTGTAGGGCACGTGGGCAACCAGTTAGAAACTATGTTTTCCAGTCTTTCTTGCAGCTAGGTATGACTAGGTGACAGAGTTCTCTCTTATAGAATGTGAATGGAAGCATTGAAGGTAACCACCTCCAGCCAGACAGAACATTTGTTAATGTCATTGGCAGGGCTATGCTTTTTCAGAGGTCCTGGCAACCAGGTGCGCTCAATAAATGTTAAATTTCTTTCTACACCATTTAATCTGTTATGAACTCAACATAATATGTTTAATATGATACTATCTTCTGAGTGTAAGAAAATGGACAGGGAAGTAAAGGACAAGGAATTGACAATTCTGGCTCACTGTACCATAGTTTAAGGTTTCTGTTTGGTGTTCACTCCCCAGGCCTGTCCCTCCAAGACAAAGAGAAGCTGTTTAACGTATGTTTAAAGCAGCCATCATTTACCCCTCTTTTTCTCACATTTAAAAATGACATCCGTCTTCAAAGTTTTGCAAAATAAACCAGCATAATTTCTGTAATTAGGAAAAATACAGATAAGCACAAAGAGGGAAATGCCAAATTCTCATAATTTCATTCATTGTGGTAACTGCATCACTCTAGTCTTTTTAATTAACATAGATCTATACCTTTTTTATTTTTACAAAAATAAGACGATTATCATTACATGGAGTTAGGTAACTCTTTTTTTTTCCTTTTTTAGTCCCTTTAGTCTCTCTCTCTCTCTCTCTCTCTCTTCTCCCCCTCCTCTGTGTGTGTGTGTGTGTGTGTGTGTGTGTGTGTGTGTGTGTGAGCTTTATTGAGATATAATTCACATAACATAAAATCTAACCTTTTAAAGTGCACAATGTAGTGGTTTTTAATATATTCAGAGTCTGCAGCCATCTAATTCCAGAAAGTTTTCACTACTTCAAAAAGAAACTCAGTATCCATAGCTGTCCCTCCTCATTCCTGCCTCTGCTCAGCCTTTGTCAGGCACTAATCTACTTCCTGTCTCTATGTAGTTGGCTATTTTAGACATTTCATACAAATGGGATGATGTCGTCTGTGGCCTTTTGTTTCTATCTTCTTTTACTTAACATAATGGTTTCAACCTTCATCCATGTTGTAGCATGTGTCGGTACCTTTTTCTTCCTTTTTAAGGCTGAATAATATTCCATTGTATGGATATACATATTTTATTTATCCATCCGTCACTTGATGATGGACATTTGGGTTGGTAACTTACTTTTTACTTATCCAATTTTTTTATTAACATGGAAATGATCCTTTTCAAAACCAGTTTAATGCCTGCAGAGTATTTCATTGAATGAGAAGAATCATCCTGGTGAATGAGATGCACCACATTACAAACTATATTGTGATAACATATTTTTGCAATACTGTCCAACTGTAAGTTGGACTTGGACAGCCAGAATGAAATCCACCAGTCCTCAAGTTGCATATGGGCAGGGGCAGGGGCAGGGGACAGTAAGTACAAATATGGGATAGGATAAGGTAATGAGGTGAGAGGGGGAGTCCATTTTCTTAAGCTATCTACCATTAAGGAGAGCAGATTCTGGAACACGCTGCTGAAAATGTCTGTTATCTTTCAAATAAGATGATTTGCCTGACCAAGGGCAGATGTAGGTCACAGACTGTCAAGGTGTGATGCTAGTCTCTTTCAGACCTGAAGCGGCCTGAGGCAGTACTCTCCCAGCCCTAAAAGGCTGAATATAAATCACGCTTGTTGGCAATTTCTGCTGACGTGCTGCCTGACACATGGCTAAAAGCCTTTCTCAGAGCTGAGAATAAATTCCAAGACAGCAATGACAGCTATAACAATGCTGCCACATGTTAAAATGTTTAAAAGCCCTCAACAGGAGTAGTCATTCAACACAACATCCTTTACTTAGATAGATCCTGCATATTGCAAGACAATGGGGTTGGGGGGTGCTTTGCTAAAGAAGAAAGGGAGAATAAAGATAGTTCTGCAAAAGACTACAGGGGTGAGGTTTACAAGCCATGTTTAGATGAAGTAGCCCCGGTTCCACCCTTACCTCCCCTAGCCCAAGGGATCAAGTTCTTCTAAGGCATTTCGGTCATGAGCAGATGTCTACTGTGCAACCAGAAAATGAGACAAAGGGGGATAGAGCATCGCTTGAAAGAACATAGTAAACACAAATTATGCTGCCTCCAATAGACCGTACGGCTTTCATTTGCAATCTGGCTTATTCCACGAGATTTGTTTCTAAAGGGATCCAGTTTGTTCTGGCATGGAGTGGTGGGAGGCAGTTAGGCTGACATTGTGTCCTGGGGATCAGCTTCTGTGGGGTGTCCACTCAGGAACATGTGTTCCAAGAGCATTTCTGAGATTCAACGGTTTTATTTAAAAAGCAGTCACAAAGGAAGCAGGTTTGCCAGCCTCTATGAAGAAATAAAAACGATCTCTTTTTAGTAGTTTGCCTTTGCAAGAATTTGCCAGAGACTAATTTTTTAACCAGTAAAACTGTATGTGTGTGTATATGTGTGTACGTGTGTGTTTTCGGAGAGTTGTTTTGTGAAAGAAAGGAACATGCCTTGAGATTTGCAGAAAGACTTGGCAACATGGAGCGAACTGAGGGGCCTTCTTGAGTCGAAAGAAAAAAAGCAACTCCCTGGTTGTTGCTGGCTCACAGATATTCTGCAAAATGTCCTGGGATGGGGACCATCTGGACAAAGATATTCCCACCCCACCAAACAAAATTTGAGTTAGCAAACAGGAAAAACACACCCCTACACAGAGCTGAGCCAAGAAGGCAACTTTCTCTACAATTGCCAGGAGGAAGCAGAGCTCCATCAGCACCTTGAAACATGCGGGCACTCAGAGTCCTGGGGGCATGCCCCCTCTAGATATCCCAGGAGAGGGAAAGGGCCAGGGTCCTGCTGACTGTGGAACTGAAGAAGAGTAGCCAAAGGAGAAGAAGGAGACATGAAATTGTGAAATTTCTATTTTCATAACCATTTTCCATGTTTTCTCCAAGTACGCAGAAGATGTCCAAAATAAGGGCTATTTCCTCTTTGGCTTTGATTGATAAAGTGGCCATTTCTTTCCTGGGATTCATTACTGAGTTTGAAATGTTATGAAGTCTAAAAGGATAGAAGATTTCATCTGCTAAATCAGACAGACAGTCAAGTTATCAAACATGCAAATTAACATACAAGACAGTCCCAAACAGACAAGACAATTTCACTGACATGACAGACTATCTACAAACTTAATCAAACTTTTAAGTTTATTTTTGCTTACTATAACTCTTTAAAAATTCTCCTATGGAGTAGATTTTCTAAATTTATAGGTTAGTTTAAAAAAGAAAAACTTTGATTATAGTTATTAGCAGTCCACAGGAAGAACGCAAATATTTGTACATTTATATCACTGTTGCTTTCATGGCATTTGTTTTCCAAGTACAGTAAGATGTCAGAATTTTCAATCTTTGTAGGAAAAATTACCAACAATTTTACCTGGAGTGGGGTCTAAAACATTGCTTTCCAATCAGAGTGATGAAGGCATGCCTTCAACTTATAGCTAAACACCCCACTCCCCTTAAATTACTTCAACATCTATTTCTTTTCACTATATCTTTGAACCATGCAGTCAGAGTGTCTTCTGCCAATCAAGAGCCCATCCTTCTGCATTTGAAAATCTCATTGACTATGGCTTCCACTTTCCAGAGCAGCTATCCACAACTTGTGGTCCACAGTTCTGTGCTGGTCCAAGAAGACTCAGCAAGTGGTCCACTTGCCCTCCCTAGATAGAGAAGTAAAAGCTAAGTTGCTGCCTGTCAAACAAAACAACTATACAAAGACACTGGAATCGCTCATCCAGACCACAGGATAGTCTCCAGCTATTTTCAGAGCTTGAAAAAATGCAATCAATCCATGTGGCCAGGCCAGAAGCATTGTGGTCCCGGTTGCTAAGCACCCATTTTCTAGACAGGAGTTTTTGCTTCACCATCCAGCCTCCATACCTTTGCAATTTTCTAAAGTGCGTGCATGCGTGTGTGTATGTGTGTGTGTGTGTGTGTGTGTGTGTGTGTGTGTGTATGTGTGTATGTGTGTGTTTATCTTTACCTCCGAAATAGGAAATGTAAAGATATAGGCACTTTAAGATTAGACTATTTAGGAAAAAGAAAATAGGACTGTGATAGTCTTTATTTTCTCCTCCCTTACTTCCTTTTTTCCTTCCCGCCTTTCTCTTTTCCTTTTTGTCAATGGGATGCTTTCCCTATAAGAATGTTACAATGAACCCCATTATCGAAGAAGGTAAAAATAGAGCTGCTCTGGTGAAAGATGGAGTGAAGGATCTTGATTCTTGCTCCCTCTCTTCCTTTAAGTAGAACTTTCTTTGTCAGCTAGAGATGATTCCACTGTGACTGGGATCCAAAGAAGACCTATGAACACTGAGGTAGTAAAAAGACCATTGAGTGCCTTGGCAGGAGAGGCAGACTCCAATTTAGAAATGGAGCTCAGGGGCTGGGCATGGTGGTTCACACCTGTAATCCCAGCACTTTGGGAGGCTGAAGCAGGCAGATCACTCGAGGTCAGCAGTTTGAGACCAGGCTGGCCAACATGGTGAAACCCTGTCTACTAAAAATACAAAAAAAAATTGCAGGGCGTGGTGGCAAATGCCTGTAATCCCAGCTACTTGGGAGGCTGAGGCAGGAAAACAGCTTGAACCCAGGAGGTGGAAGTTGCAGTGAGCTGAGATCACGCCATTGCACTCTAGCTTGGGTGAAAGAGAGAGACTCTGTGGAGAGAAAGAAAGAGAGAGAGAGAGAGAGAGGGAGGGAGGGAGGGAGGGAGAGGGGAGAAGGAGGGAGGGAGGTATAAAGGAGGGAAGGAAGGAAGAAAGGAAGGGAAGAGAAGGAAGGAAGGAGGGAGGGAGGGAGGGAAGGAAGGAAGGAAGGAAGGAAGGAAGGAAGGAAGGGAGGGAGGGAGGGAGGGAGGAAGGAAGGAGGGAAGGAAGGAAAAAGGGAAGGAAGGAGGGAAGGAGGGGAAGGAGGGGAAGGAAGGGGAGAAAGGGGAGGAAGGGGAGGAAGGGGAGGAAGCTCAGGCCATGTTTTGCATGCCAGAATCCAGAGAGACCAGGATGAGCCAGGCACTCAGAGCAGCCTCAGCAGGAGCAGGTCAGGCTGGTAGGCAGGAAAGTTGGCTTCACTCCTGTGCTTCAAAGAGAGTCACTTCTCTTACAACTGGTTCCTATACTGGGTTCCACTCAGATTCCAGAATTTGTAAAATTATATGTATTAGGGATTTCTAAGCTCTCTTTCAGTCACAAAGTTCTATCTTAAGGTTTTAACTCAATTGTAGCTCATCTGACTTTTCTTTAGAGAAAACAATTTCACAGAATCTACCGAATTATTCATTTGCCAACTGCTGAGTGAGCATCATTGGTGTTTTTCAGTGCTCCCTCTGTGTTGTGCTAAAGTCCCAAAGTAAAAATGCCTGGCTACTCTTCTTTCAGAAAAAGAAACATCCCCATGACAGTTCAGAAAGCAAGGAATTAATTAATCTAGTTTTATTCCTTTAAAATGATTTATTATAGCTATGTACCTAAGATATAATCACCTCAAGTTAACTTGATGAGTTTGGCCCAATTCAAGCCTTTTAGTCTTGATGTTATTTCCAAGCATACACATTTTGGGAAACATTCTTCATAGTTTCCCAAATTATAGCAAACATCAATGGGTGGTTTGTATAAAAATTATGTATTGAAGAAATGTTAGAACTACAGCATATAGCTTTTTGAAAAAAAAATCCCCAAACAAATAGGCTTTACCTCTATTTTATTTTGTTTAATATTATCTTTCAGTTTCTACACATGCTTTACATGACTGTCATGGTATCTATATTAGTTTTCAACATAACTTTTAAGTATTTTGAGAATAGTTTGTAAGTTTCTATACAGTCTTCCTAGCTATAATTGGTAAAGTCTGCATAATATTCCATTGTGCTGATGCATGGTAGTGTGTTAACCTGACTAACCTGCTAGTACATCCATGACAGACCAGCATCAAGAAAAGCTCAGAATCACAATGCCAGAGGTCACAGCTCTGCTTTGTGGAGTCCTGTCTCTGAACCACCAAAGTACTCTGTCTGTCTCACATGACCACTGGAGCAACAACCAGCAGATTATAGGGCCCCACTTTGTTCTCTAGGTTGGAAAATACATGTAGCAACTTGGATGTAACGTGCATATTATATAAAGACATTCCAGCCTAACCTGGCCTTCATATGCAGAGAAAACTGAAAGTGTTAACCCATGCAGCCCCATCAGATTTTGACTGAAGCTCCTGGGTCTTAGACATTGCCATATCCAACTCATTCTTGGTTATGTCCAACCCTGCTTTCTAGAAAACTAAGAAGTCAGAAATGTCTATAGAAGTGACTTAATTGGGAAGTAACTTCCTCTAAAAAGCATATAAATTGGGAATAAACTCACGAGCTTTGGAGATGGAAATCTTTAAGGATCTAAGAAATATGTCTCCACCTAAAATATGTAATATAACTCTTCTGTTTGGTATCTTGAGAGCTTTTGGATACATTTCAAACAAAGATTTGTCATTTCTCAAAACATCAGGCAACATTAAGGCTTCAGATGTGTGTTTCAAAATGGATAGGCCTTGACTTTTTTCTTCAACCAGAATTTGGTTTTCAGATATAGCAGGTGGTTATTTTGATTATGTTCTACATATGTTTAGAAGGTTTTGTCAACGGGAGCCTAAAAATGTCACTTTGTAGAAACATTCCTTTTTGTTCCCCTCTTACTGTTATTTCTTGTCATTCTTGATCTAAAACATGCTAAATAATTCCACTCTTCCAATGCTGTTTGCACCTTTCCAATGCTCATAGCAGGTACATGGGCTGTATAAATACTAACGTGGAAATCAGTCTCCGAAAAGTGCCAAATAATCACATTGTTGGAGCTCTAACAGCAATACAAAGCACTTTCATTTTCACAAGTACATTTCGAGTGTAATAAAGAGTGTTAGTTAAACAGAGACATTCGCACCATGGGAGGTTGTAGAACTATTCAAAGGTAACACTGATAGAGGTTCATACAGAAAAGGCTGTTGGGAAGAGATTACTATTATTATTTTTTAAGTGGAAATGTACTTATAGTGTTTAAAAAGAATAGAACTGCAATTTTATTAAGATAGGTCCTCAAGTTCTGGTTTTTTAAAAAACTACAAATTTGCATGTGATTAGAATATATCATTCAGTGAAGCCTGAAATACTTCTAGCATTTCCCCACCTTCTTCTTTTTTTCTCTTAAACCTACCAAAGTTCAGTATATCAACTTGACAAAGTCCAACGGAGATAAACAACAATTGAAATGAACTTCAATTCTTAGCAGCCGGTATCATGCAAAGAATAATAATCACTCTGCTAAGCTGTCACCAGAGCTCACATGTCATTAAGAAAATGAAATCCTAGCCTTTGTCTCCACCTAAGAAACCTCCTATTGAGATGTTGAAGATGGGAACTCCATTGCAATCATTAACACCAACCACCAGGATGAACTTTGTGCCAAAAATATCTGGGGCCTTCTTCCACATCACTTTTGGAAAAAGTTCCAAAACTCCACTTTGGTTTTTTTTTTTTTGTTTGTTTGTTTGTTTTTTTCCCATTTATTTATTTTATTGTATTTTAGGTTTTGGGGTACATGTGAAGAACATGCAAAATTGTTGCGTAGGAACACACCTGGCAGTGTGATTTACTGCCTTCCTCCCCATCACCTACATCTGGCATTTCTCCCCCTGCTATCCCCCCCCAGCTCCCCACCCCCCACCGTCCCTCCCCTATTTCCCCCCAACTGACCCCAGTGTGTAGTGCTCCCCTCCCTTTGTCCATGTG
>NW_016107342.1:7703921-7716810 GCF_001604975.1 Cebus imitator | reverse complement strand
GCAATAAAAACACGGCGTCCACTCACCCTCTGCGCTTTCACTGGGAGCTGCAATCCTGAGCTGTTCCTAAACGGCCATCTTGGATCCACCTCCTCCAAAACTCCACTTTGACATAATATCTAATATTTTTGAAGAATTTTATTGAGTCATGCAGTCCCAGCAAAGGAGATACATGTGGTCAAAACAGTATTTAATTTTCCAGACTTGTCTGAAATGCATTTGAAAATTCTCTTTTTACCTTCCGCTGCCTTCCAATTTCATTTTTATACAAGAAAAATTTAAAGAGATACTGGATCTCTTCAGTACCTAGAACTGTGAAGACTGAGCCTCAACTGTATTTCATTAAATATACTTTTTAAATATTCCACATGCCAACCTTGTTGTGTAATCGAAAGAAAGGAAATGTCCCTAGCATTGTCTCTACTCCTCCTCTCCAGTCCTTACAACTCCTTACTTTGTCAATGACATCACTCTCTTGAGTGCTCACAGCCCTAAGATTTTTTTTTTAAAAAAAGTCTAGGTGCGGTGGCTCACGCCTGCAATCCCAGCACTTTGGGAGGCCGAGGTGGGCAAATCACAAGGTCAGGAGATTGAGACCATCCTGGCTAACACGGTAAAACCCTGCCTCTACTAAAAATACAAAAAATTAGCCAGGTGGGAGTGGCAGGCACCTGTAATCTCAGCCATTCCAGAGGCTGAAGCAAGATACTCACTTGAACTCAGGAGGCAGAGGTTGCAGTGAGCCGAGATCATGCCACTGCACTGCAGCCTTGGCAACAGAACAAGACTCTGTCTCAAAACACACACACACACACACGCAAACCCTCAAAAAATACCCATAGTTCTACACTTAACGGAGCTTACAGATACAACCCTTACTCTAATTCATAGGCCATGCATTGACTGGAAGAATCCCTAACTCTCCTTCAGGTTGTTTGTAGCTCTTCTATCCCAGTTGCAAAAGTTTTAAATTTTGCTGAGCAAACATCTCCCCAGACCCAGGAAAACAGCAGAGCAGATTGGCTTAAAACAGACATCAAATTAAATTGCATCTCTGACGCTCATCAGTTGTTTGATATGTGACAATCTTCTCTAAGCTTATGTCTACGTCTATAAAATAGGATAATAATTGAATTTATGGGATTACTGTAAGAACTTAATAAAACACTTGTGAAGTATCCAGCTTGGGACTTAACACAAAATAAGCCAAAAAAAGTTCATTTTTTAAAAAATTATGTTTGTTTTTATTTTACAGCTTCTCATTTTGTTCAATTATGGCCACTTAGCGCCAAATGCATATACTGTCCACCCAAGTTCCATAGACTGAATCTATGGAGTTTATCTGTGCCACATTATCGTCCTTCTGATAGTTTGGTGGCTTATAATTTATTCTTAAATAACTTCTTGTTTGAACTTTTCAACTCATTTATAAATGCTTTTAGGAAAGAGATTATATCGTATGCTCTTCTGTTGGATGAATTATTTCAGAAGGAAATCACTTATTGAACATCTATTAGGTTCAAAGTGTTCCACACACTGTCAATCAGTCAGCAAGCTTTACTGAATAACTAATCTGTATATATAAATATTATCAAGATGTTTTTTAAGCCTCCAAAGCCTTATCTTGGGTGGAATTTTCACAATTCAGTCCTTATTTTGTAGAAGCCTCATGTAGAAACAATGGAACCACCCTGCTTGGCATAGATTTATACTGCCAGCAAATCTTTCTGTTCAAGCAGTGTAAACATCTCGATGTGAGCAGGAAGTTCAAGTTCTGTTAGAAAAGGATCATGTACGACAAACACAAAGTAATAAAGATACCACAATTTTAGCGCAAGTCTGCAGGGAGCCTGAGAATCCCACAATCATATAATGTTACAATTTCAAAATACTTTTAATGAGTATCTGTAGGAATTGAGTTATAATGTCTTTTTTCAAAAAAGATTTGTAACATGACACGAATTCCCCACTGAAGTGAACCTCACATTGGCATCCAATTTAAAATGTTACAAAAACGACATTATTGCCCAACATCTGTTTTATCATCTGATGATTCTGTTGTAAGATTATGATGAGGAAGTTATTTCAGCAGAAGTCAAGAGACCCTTATGCTGCCATTATCCTTAGATTACTTTCCTATTACGCCCACATTGGGCTTCTGGCTGGGAAGGCACAGAATCATCTCATTGGAAAAGAACACGGAATGTCACATTGGCTCATTCTCAGATTCACGCACGACCCCACTTTATCTGCTTCAAAGAAATGACTATTTGTCAAGCAATGTAGTTGTCAATTGCCAACCACAATTTCTAGAAATTTAGAAAGGAAATATTTTCTAATTTCAGTTCTTATTTTAATAAATTATTGCTTCCTTGACCCCAAAGTGTCTTATGTTGACAGACCTGTAACAAATGTAATAACCTGCCTACTGGCAAAATATGTAGATATTATTTTATGGATAGAGATTACCGATCAAACCATCACATTGCTCTTTGAAAAATAACTACTATATATACGATTACTAGAAAATTATTTTTGTATATTTTAACTGTTTGAAATTATCCACTCGGATTAAACTCATTAAAAATCTATAGTCCCATATCTCATATAGAGCAGGTATTCAATTACATGCTAAAAAAGTAAAATAAGGAAAATTACATATACATGCATGATACTTTACAATAGCCTGGACATTAACACACCCAACCAAACCTCACTAATTTTCATGATGATGCTAAGTATTACATACATATTCACTCATACACATTTCTGAATTAAATTTTGTTTGGACAAAAGAGCAGATTCCATGAATCTCTTCAGAGACACAAGGTTAAGGTATAAACTTAACTTTCTTCCAGGATGAAACTAAACAGCACCAAACCAGGAGAAATGTTCAAGGTCACATCAGTAGTCTACAAGCACTACTCCGAAAGAGCACAGTCCCTTAACCAGAAGAACTAACTTTTGACAACAATTGTAGTTTTTAAAGGTTAAATGTATTCCAAACTTCTAGCACAGTGCCTGACACACAGTAAACATGCAAACAAAATTATGACTATTACGTTTCCACACCATTTAAAAATGAAATCAGGAGAGGAGCAGCAAAATGTTTATGCTATTGCTCTCCCACATCTTGCCCCCACATTTCTGGTTAGGAGGATCAAAGGTGGGCTGCTGGAGGCATGGGGTCACCTGTCACACTCACTGCTCTAGGACCTGTAAGAGTGGCTGGCACATAAGAAGATCAATAAATCATTAGTGGCCAACTAAATAGCCCTTCCCCTCTCCCCCTGGCCCCGTTTCAATCAATCCTGTTCCTGCCTCTCCTCCTCCAATGTCATTGGATCCTAAACCCAGGAGACAGGCAGAGGACCAAGAAGGCAGGTAGGTGCTGAGTGCCTAGATGAAAGAGGCCTCAAGGCCTGGGACCACATACTCTGGCTTGGATTGCATGGTCTTTTTTTAGCTCTAAGTCACCTGTAAATGCATTAAAGATTAATGCATTAATGTACTATTAGGACTTGACTGTTCATTATGGTAAATGATGCTTTGTTTGAAATTTGTAAATAAAAAATAATTTCTTCAAAGCTTTACAGAGGTTTCTATCCAAATCAATAAGACCCTTGGAATCATTCAGAGTGGCAGTAGATTCAGATGGGAAAAATGTTTTAAAAGGCAAATCAATATAGGAATCCCATAAAATGGTTGAAAAACAGTATCAGTTAAAAGGAACAACTAGGTTCTTATTTCATTTTTTTGAAACAAAAATTGAACTAGACATGGCATATTGGATCACTTTGAAGGGCCATTAATCTCCAGATTAGAAAATTATCGCATTCTGGGATGCCATAATGTTGGCAGATTTATAAATTTGCCTTGTTTTGCTCAATCATTAGAGAAAATATAAGGTTTCACCCTCTAGTCTTTATAAATACAGGCTGCTTTGCAATTAAAAAAATGTGTATAATCACGGTGTTATTTACACATACTTACATAGAGAGATATATACACATATAATAGGAAAAAAAATCTACATTTGATCCACATTTTTAAAAGAAACCAAATAACATAAGAAAAAATAAAAGTTGAATTCTATATCCTATCCAGATGGTTTTACTTCCTATTATTCCCTATTTCATCCCTCTGGATAAAAAACTGTTTTCCTCACAAATAATGCAGCACAAATATTCTGCTGGCACTGTGAGAATAATGCTAAATATAATAGTTAAATGGTATTAGAACTCTACTAAAACACACACACGCTTATAAGCCAGTGACTATTTTCTTTATTGTTTGAATAAAGAATAATTTACCTTATTTAACAATGTTAATTACTTGTAGGAGACCTTATGGGAGAAATGTAGAATTTCTAGCTAAAAGAATGTTATGGCTGGGTACAGTGGTTCATATCTATAATCCCAGCATTTGGGAGGCTGAGGTGGGAGGACTGCTTGAGTCCAGGACTTCAAGAACAACCTAGGCAACATAGAGAGATTCTGTCTCTACAAAAAATAAAAATAAATTAGTCAGGTGAGGTGTCACATATCTGTAGTCCCAGCTACTTGGGAGGCTGAGGTGGGAGGATCACTTGAGCCCAGGAGTTCAAGGCTGCAGTGAGCTATGACTGCACCACTGCTCCCCAGCCTGAACAACAAGGTAAGCCCCATATTTTTAAAACATAATAAATTCTAATAGTTATTGGTTGATGTTTTTTATACCAATTTAGTACCAAAGACACATGTCTGGAAACATTTAGATCCTTAACAGCCTCATATGTGAAGGAGGAGAGGGGAGAAGAGGGTAAGATGTTAAACTGCTATAATGAATTATAGATATTCTCCCCCAAATTGAAATGTCACTGCTATTAGTAAAATAGGATATAATTCTAATAGAATGTTGGAATATGCTGGAACATATAAGCCAAATTACAAGAAAGATAGAATAGATGAGTAAAATAGGAGGTGTGTAGTCATGATGTAGGAAGAATTTACTGACTTCAAGAAGTGTAATTCCCTAAATTGAAAGTCATTGGTCACTTTCCCCACATGTATATATACAATAAATATTGGTTCAGAAATAAAAAATGAACAAATGAATGATTGCCACTTTACAGACTAACAAATTGTGACTCAGATGATTTAAATATCTTGGTGAGAGCACACTTTTAGAAGATTGAACCTGAATCCCAGATCTTTGAGTTCCCTTATCACAAGCACTGCTCCACGAAATGCAGACAGCTCAGGTCCATACCCAATTTTGTAATGAGAAGCGAGGAGAAGGTTGTAGGGAAAATGAAGGGGAGGAAAAGAGAAACTGATGTGATACTGTCATTGGGCAGGGGAACAGTCATAGTCCAAAATCACATGTCCAAAGGATAGGAGCCAAATTCAAGTCCTTCTCAAGAAAGGATTGATTCCAGGCAGGAGACAGGCAAGAGAGAGGTGATATAAGACTTCTGCAAGGCACTATTCTCAATAGCAAAGATATGGAATCAACCTAAATGCCCATCAATGACAGATTGGATAAAGAAAATATGATAATATATACCATGGAATACTATGCGGCCATAAAAAAGAACAAGATCATGACTTTTGCAGAAACGTGTGGAGCTAGAGGCCATTATCCCTAGCAAACTAATGCAGGAACAGAAAACCAAAAACCACATGTTTTCACTTAAAAGCAGGAGTTAAATGCTGAGAACTCATGCACACAAAGAGGGGGACAACAGAAACAGGGTCCTACTTGAGGTAAAAGGTGGGAGGAGGGAAAGAGTCAGAAAAAAATAAGTATTGGGTAAGCACCTGGGTGACAAAATAATCTGTATGACAAACTTCCATGACACAAGTTTACCTAGATAATGAATCTTCACAGGTACCCCTGAACCTAAAACAAAGTTAAGAAAAAAATCATTTCTTCTTGGCAAATAGTCTTTAACAAAAAGACTCTGCAAGGGTAGTTCTTGCTAGAAAGCATGATTATCAAGTAGAGAGTGAAGGTAAAAACCGAATATGAGAGAAGATCTCTACCTACTGACAAGCACTCCAGAGTAAACCCTAGAACACTGATACGCACTTAGCTTCTTCATAGAGGAGAGGCAGCAAGGAAAACAGAGCCTGGGACTTCAGTCAGAAGTTGGGCTGGAACTGACTATCATGCACCAGTGAGAAGGCTTTAGCATGAGCCTATCACTAGACTAAGACTACGATACTTCCAGACACTTAGGCCACCAAGCATTATTTCCAACCCAACTACTACTAGGGATGTGGCTATAGATATTGTGTCAGCTTGGTGCCCACTGGTTCGATGGCTGGGAAGGCTGAGTCTGCAGGGGGTGGCTAGATGGAACTGGGACAGACAAAGGTGAGCTATGAGCACCACTGCTTTCCAGCCTGGGCAACAGGGTAAGACCCATCTCTAATATATATATATACACACATATATATATATATATATGTATATATATATATATACATATATATATATGTATATATATATGTATATATATATACACGTATATATATATATATATATATATACATATATATATGTGTATATATGTATATGTATATATATAAAATATATAAAATTAGAATATATATATAATTAGTGTGTGTATATATATATATATATATATATTCTAATAGTTATTGGTTGATTCTTTATGTCAATTTAATACCAAAGACACATGTCTGGAAACATTTAGGTCCTTAATAGTCTCATATTTGGGGAAGGAGAGGGGAGAAGGGGGTGAGATGTTAAACTGCTATAATGAATTACAGATATTCTCCCTCAAATTGAAATGTCACTGCAACTCACCACTCACAAGACACAATTCATCCAGAGTTGTTCCCACAAACCACATGATAGCAAACAGCCCTACGTCAAAAAACTGGCATAAATGCAGACTTGGTGATTTGAAGGCCACATAATAATTGGCTAAATGTACAGACACTAAGAAGGCAATAAAAATTTAGTTATTATCCACCAACTAAGAGGAACAAAATGATGGATGTGGTGCCATAGGAGATGGCATGAAGTTGAAAATATAAAAAGTCTAAATGCACTATGAATTATGTGAAATACCAGTATACTATTTCAACAGACAATTGGCAATTGATATATAATAACAATATTATATGCAGTGAGTGATACTGATACTCTCATATATTAGCAATAAGCATATTAATTGAAGACTGCAACTTGGCTATGAGTATAAAGAGCCTTAAAAGTTGTGCTCAGACCCAGTAATTCTACTTCTAAGTAACCATTATGAGCAAATAATCTGAGATTCAAATAATGACTTTTAAGCCATAATGTCCACCACAGTATTGCTAACAATACTAGAAAATATTATTCCAAAATATGTAAATTACAGTGTATATAGCCCATGGAACATTAAGTGATCAGTAAATGTGTTGCTGTTGAAGCATTTTTAACACTATATTGCTTAAGTAGACCATGAAAA
Organism: Cebus imitator; assembly: GCF_001604975.1. Lineage (NCBI taxonomy): Eukaryota > Metazoa > Chordata > Mammalia > Primates > Cebidae > Cebus > Cebus imitator. The sequence goes on along the minus strand of NW_016107342.1, from coordinate 7,709,345 downwards.
CCTTATATGCCATCTAATTCCAATTATGTATATATATATATGTATACAGAAAGGTATATGTGTCTATATATTTGTTCATATGTATGTACTCATATATAGCTATATAGATATAGGTACAGATGAAAAATATAGAGATATCATATGCAGATAATAAAAGACTAAAAGTAGAATGGGTAATTTTTATATTATTATTTATTCTGAACTAAGTTTCCTACAGTGAACCCATATTGCTTTTTATAGTCAGAAAAATATAAGTTGTTCCTTTGTGTTGGTCTGTTTCTCGTTTTAGATACAAAGACATAGCTTGGACTTAGGGCCACACGGCTTTGTACTAGAAACCTATTTTGCCCCTTATACTAGCCCTGTGGCCTTGGGCAGATCATTTATCTTCCCTGAGATAAATTTTACTCATATGTAAAATAGATGTAATATCACCTCAAATCATTGTGGAAATAAGAAAATAAAAATAAGACATTTAGCATAGTATGTAAAAAAAGGTGTAGAGATTCAATACATGGCAGCTGCTATAATGCCATTCCCAGTAATTTTTCCCCAGCCCCAGTTCCACCCTGCCACTGCATACAGTTCCCTAAATGCACACATCTAGTCTTCAGAAACTAGATTTACAGCGAGGTTAAATGAGTAGCCCCTTGCCAGGCACTACGCTACCTCCAGGGTTATAAGAGACTAAAGTCTGAAATTAGGAAGGACCTAATATTTAGAACCACATGACTCAAACATGTCAGTCCCAGCTGCTTCCCTATCAATTCACTTCAGCCCCACCATTACTTCCTCCCGTATCTGAAGAGCTCTAGAGCCATTTATAAGCCATACTTATAAACCTGTTTTGTTGAATTACACAATGTTCGGTACTCTCAAACTCTATAAGATTAATTTTATATGTCATAACTTGGCCTCCATGCTAAAAGCAGTCTCCCTCATCTTTATTTATTTTTTAGAACTTTATTTGCTCTTCATACAATTCAGGGCATATGTTAGGTTAAACAATTTGCTCAACACACAGAGTTCCAACTGCACTCTCCCCAAGTAACATGTCCAACCAATAACTCACTGCAAAAAAGGAATGTGCATATACAGATTAAAGATGATTCAACAGCTGTAAATTAAAACTCAACAAAAAAGACAGAAGAAACGCACAGTGTTTATCTCGGGAAAATGAAAACTAAGGCCTGTTAGTCTAAGAGGTTTTCCTTTGTCCAGTTATCGTTTATCCTGGTACCACATAAAAAAAAACACACAAAGACAAAAACCAAGGCAACAAGTGGGGTGGGGGGAGAGGGGAAATTAATATACAGTAAGATAAAGAGTTCCCATCAAAAAAAGTAAAAAAATAAGACTCCTCATATGATAGAGCTCTGTAAATATTGATATAAATGCTTGCTGTGAATTTTTTAAATATTTGGAGTGGGAGAAGGAAATGGGAGAAAAAATTGGAAACCTTTTCCTCTGCCTAAACTGGTGGCTAAAGGTGGGGTCCATCTGATTCCACAGATCATAATTATTTAATTATTATACTTTAATCCTCTCCTTTGAATATTGTATACAAAAAGTGACCTACGTGGTAGAGATATTTTCAGATTTCAGAGACGTTTCTGTTTGAGGTCAGTATTAGAGAAAAGGAGAAAACAATGCTATTTTCTGCATCGAGTGCCACTTGCAAATCACTAATTAATTAGTTCAATAAATATTTATTCAGAACCTGCTCTGTGCCATGCTCTGCTCTAGGGCTGGGAATATAACAGGGAACAATACCTTCAAGTCCTTGATCTCATGACTACATATTTTTAACAGTTTTAAAACTAGAAAAATAATGTATGTCACATTTGCTATGTAGATTACTCCAAATAAAGTGATTAGAAATTCTTCATGACCTGAAAATAAACATATGAATAGATGAATGGAGAGATGGATGAATGGGTGGGTAGATGGAGATATGGAGAGATGAAGGGATGTGTGGGTAGGTGAATGAGTGGATGAATCAATGGGTGGATATAGGGAGGGAGGTAAAGAAGAAAGGAGGGATTGATGTGTGGATAAGTGGAGAGATGGATGGCTGGGTAGATGAGTGAGTGGATGGATGGATGGATGGATGGATGGGTGAAAGGATTGATGGGTGGGTAAGTGGGTAGATAGATGAATATGTACAGTCAATCCTCATTATTTGCAGATCTTGTATTTCCAAATTCACCTGCTCACTGAGATTTATTTGTAATCCCCAAATCAATACTTGCAGTGCTTTCAGTTACTCATGGACACGCTCAGAGCACTGACAAATTTAAGTCACCCAATGCTCAGGTTTCTAACCGAGGCCAAACAAGGTGATATGCCACCTCCTTATTTTAGCTCTCATATTATGGACAAGTGCCCTTTCTGTGGTCCATTTAGTAGCACATTTATCATATTTTTGTGGGTTTTGTTGCTGATTTTACTGTTTGAAATAGGCCCCAAGTGTAATACTTTAGTGCTGCCTAATGTTTCTAAGTGCATGGAGTCTGTGATCTACCTTCAGGAGAAAATATGGCGTCAGATAAGCTTTGTTCAGGCATGAGTTATAGTACATTGGCCATGAGTTCAGTGTTAATGAATCAACAATATATATTATATAAGGAATCTTTAAATAGAAACTCACATACAACAAGGTTCTATATAGTTCAATTGACAAAAATATTGTGACTTATAGGAACCTAATTCTGTATTTCCCTTAAGAACAATGGTTCAGTATTCACTAGTCCAGTATTCACAGCAACTTTATAACCACCATTAATAATGATAATCAAGTGTACATAAAAAAGGATGGATGGATGGAAAAATTAGATAAATAGATAGATAGGTAGATGGACAGACAGACAGACAGACAGACAGATGTCTTGTAGAAGTGTGGAAGAGGCCATAAGCAATGAAGTCAAGGCACATGGATTTTATTTGGTGATGAAATGTCTCAATTCTGGAAAGAGACATAATTTCACCTTGAGCTCTTCTGGAGCGATCAGCTTCAGTGAGGAGACTGAACTTCCTGAAAGAACATTTTGAAAAAGGAGGCTAACCCTTACAGATTTCCATGTGTGCCAGCTGTTGGCCTTTTCTGCCTATCCCATAAAAAAGGAATATTTTCCCAGGCCTGTATTTTATTTCAACACTCAATTATTTTTTTCAGCTTCTCCCACATGCCAGTTCATGTCCAATAAAGTGTTGAATTTTTTTCTCTTTAGCTGTAAACACAGTACAAATCCAACTCCCACATAAACATTATCTGCTACAAAATCATGTATCACCCACATATTTGTTTAATGAAACAAGGCCCAAATGGAAAAGTCACAATCTCATTTAAAGTTTAGATGCCTGAGGACAATTCTGATAATGTTTAGAGGTAGATAATTGTGGGAAACAGAAGAAATGAAAGATAAATATTGGCAGTGACTGAAAGAAAATTAAAAGGCTATATTCAGATCCGTGAGCAACACCAAGAAAGGGTATGATGTAACAAACTAGAGATTTCATGAGTATTTGATGTCTGGGTATGTATTTTCCTCAAGTGCCAAGAGCCTTCTGACTTTTACAGGCAATTACTTGCGAAAAGGAATAAGAAGTATTTATTATTGCAAAGCATTCAGCAATGGCCTTGCATTTACAATTAACTAGAAGTCCTATTGCTTTCAGAGACTAAAGATTTATAGGTAGACAAAGAATGCTCTAAGAAAACTTAATCCTGGTATCTGGATAATGCCATGAGGTATAAACAAGGGAAGAAAGACATGCAAAACAATGGGAGAATGAAATGCTTTGGAAGCCTTCATTTATTCCCACAGGATGGGTACCGCACTCCACAGATATTGAAGAAAATCACTGAGAAGCTAACATTTTGTAAATGGATAAAGTGCAGCAATTAATTACAAGAATCTTCTTTTGGCTTTGTTTTGCTTTTCAAGATTAAAAAAAATAGAAATTACATAATTGGGCCTTGATGTTTGTGTGGCTTGGAGGATGACTTATTGCAACATTTTGACTGATGTTTACAAGGAACTTTGCAAGTTACTTATTTTCACTGAAGGATCCAAAACATTCAAAATTTACTTGAAAGGGGAATAGCTTCTTAGAAACATCTGATGACCAGATTTGGCTTTAGCTAAAATTATACATTTTCATTATTCTTGTTTTTGCATCTGGTGTGTGTATATGTGACTGACATTAGAGTTCTTCTCCCAGAAAAGACCTTCTAAATATATTCTCGGGTTCTCATTCTCAGTGGCCAGGAAGAACATCCCAGAAAAGTTTGTCACAGCAGGAGTGGGGAATTAGGGGTTCAGAGACAAGGCTGGAAGGGAATGATGGAAGGAAAACAGTTCAACAGAAAATACAGGTGCCAGGAATGCAGTCACAGGGACATGGGCCCTGGGTGGTGATATAAATTGGCCAACCTATAGGCTCTCAACTGTGCAAGCACATCTCTTGTTCTGTTCCTGACTGTGACCGAAACAACCTGGGCACCCTCAGGTGATTCCATGGTGCTAATAAGACAATAAGTTCAACTGCTGTGCAGTCCTATTACTTCCCATCTATGTTAGAGCCAAAAACATCCTCATCTCTCTGGCACATCACTAATTAAAGTCTTTATCACTTACAGTTTTGTTATAGGACGTGGCTCAGAGTATAAGTTCCACAGTGAGACTTCCTAGGTTAAGCGCTTGCCTCCCCTACTTTACAGCTTTCTGCCATGGGCAAGTTACTTTACACTCTCTACATGTCATTTCCTCATCCATAAAAGATGAGCTAGTGAACATTTTGTTGCCATCATTGTGGTTTTTAGCTAACCATTATTTGAAGCTCTTTTTATGTTTGAAGAATCTCTTACTTTATGAATCTTGGCACAAGACACAGCCTGCCTCTCATTATGGAAACTGGAAATGCAGAACATTTGTCATACCTGGCTCCCTTGCAGCTTGGGTGCAGTCACATGATCAGCACTGGCTCATCCAACTCACCCACTCAAGATTTCACCTCAAAAAAGCAGGGGCAGCGGAGAATCTCTCCAGGGGTAGGTGGCACAGCCCTGGCAAGAAGGTCCATGCTCTCAGGCAGCAGGGGCAGAAGGGACAATGAGGACAACGGGGTTGGCAGCATCTGCACTGCAAGTCGAGGCATGTGAAAGTGTAGTGGTGTCTACTCTGGAACGTAATTTTGGCTAAGCAAAAAGTAATTGCTCAATGGAAATATGTTAAGACTAGACGGACCCCACCATGCACAGCCTGTAATTTTATGTTTGACATGGCATTCATTTTTCATGTCCCTCTAACACACCCAGACTATCTGTCTGCATTTTGAGATGTAAATTTTGCTACCTGATTTTTCACTTAAGCATTCTGCCTTTGATATGTGAATTTGGGGCTATGTAGCTGAAAATTGCCT
>NW_016107342.1:7679812-7703345 GCF_001604975.1 Cebus imitator | reverse complement strand
AAAAAAAAAAAAAAAAGACTAGACAGAAAACAGAATACAGCAAGACAGACAGAAGATCAAATCAGTCTTCTAATTTAAAACCTTTAACTACTTTCCAACCAATAGAATAATATGCAAATTGGTACTTAGGTTCATAAATCTGGTCAAATCAAACTTTCCAAACAAAAATCCTGTTGCTAGAGTCACACAACTTAGTCTTGAACCATAACAGACTGCTCTTCAGGTGGCAAACATTATCATGCACATTCATATTTTCACCACCCACTCCTAATCACCTGTAAGGGCCCTTCTCAAAAATCCCTTCCTGGGTGTAGCCTTTTCTAATTCTTTTCCTGAGAAATGAACAACCACTTCCTTCCCTGTGTTTCTCTAGCCCTTAGTAGGTAAGTGCCTACTAAGAGTGTTTGAGACAAGGAACTGTGCTTTGCATGCCTGTCCTGGAGGAGATTCGTGTTCTCATTTCCTGATTCCTAGCACCTAGCTCAATGATAGTCGGTTGACGGGCCCTCAACAAATAAGTATAAGCTTAAGTGTCAAGAACATAGTTTGGGCAGAAAAGAAAAAAAAAGAGAACTTTAATAATTAATGCACAGCTTGGTTCCAGCTAGGAAATACATTTGGGTTTATATAGAAAAAACACAGAAATATGATTTTATGTTGTGACCAACAGACCTTGTTGGCAGAGGAACCACAAAAATTCAGACATCTAACCAGAAGAGGAATTAAATGAACAAATCCTCACATTCCAGTAAACATTTTTCTCTAACGAACACCCACAGACTTTTCACATCAGTTCTTGAATTATTTGCAAAGACTTTAATTGATGGAAGCCAAAGATGTCAAATCTTCAAATGACAAGGAACCCAGAATATTTCTTCTGCTTAGTAAAGGATATCATATCAGGATCCTAGACCATAAAATCAAATATCTACTTAATCAGGTCTCATCAAATACTTGTTTTGCTCTTCTATTTTAGTTGGTATGCATGTGAATTGTTGTGGAGTTCTAAACATACCTGCAATACAAAATTCAAAAAAGAGATTGGGGGCAGTTGGAAAAAAAAAAAAGCAAATACCTAAAGATGCATGAGTGAAACCAATGCCCAATGTAGGGATTCTTGTTTTCAATGCATTTACTGAGGTAATCCATGGTCCTCATTAAAGCTTCTAATCCATTGACTCTCCCTAGTCATGAAGAGAGTACTCATGTTCTTACTTCCTTTCTTACCCAGATCAAGTCTGATCTATCATTAAAATTACTCCTGGCAAATACCTGGTAATCCCTTCCATTGCTTGCTTCTATAAGCCCTACCTTGTGAAATCCCAACCCTGTTCACTGTGGCACGTTGATATGACTCACCCATGATATACTGTCCCTTTTTACCTTCTCAGAGAGGCTGCTCTGTCATTTACCCCTCTTTCTTGCTAATTCCCACTGGTTTCTAAACATGCCATAGTACCCTTCATGTCTTCAAACGTCCTCCCTTAACCCATAACTCTCACCAGAAACCACTCCTCTTCCTGCTTCCCTTCATAGCCAAACTTTCCCCAAAATGTTGACTACATAGTTTGCATCCATTTCGTCATTGCCTATTTACTGTTCAGCCTACTGTAATCTAAGTTCTGCCTCTACGTCTGAAACTACTCCTACTAAAGTCACCAATGGCCTCTAAGCTTTAAAATTAAGTCTTCATCTTGCTAAACTACCAATCATATTCAACAAAGTTGGCCCTCTCTCTTTGTTGCAACAGTCTCCTCTCTTCCTTCTATGACACTATTTCTCCTGAATGTTTTCTTACCTCTCCTATTAGTACCTTCTTAAGCTCATTAACAGTACCATCTTTATGTGATATTTAAATTTTAGAGTTTTTCAGGGTTCAGCCTTATTATATTCTTTTCCTCAGTAAAATCTAACGCACTCATTTGGCTCTAAGTAGCATCTGCACGCAAATGTATTTTCAGCCTGTATCTTTAACCAGAGACCCTGATGTCCAACTAATTCTTTAACATCTTCACTATAATGTCTCAAAAACATTTGAACCCTGGTATATTTGAAATTGAATCTTTATTTCCCCCTCCAATTTGCTCCAACTCCACCCTTCCCTACTTCAGTAATGGCATCTTCTCCAACCACCCAATTATACTAGCCACAAATTTCTTCAAGCCATTTCCAAGTCCTTTCAATTTTATCAACAAAATAGGAAATCCATTAACCCCTGCTCATCCTCAGTGCTAAACCTGGAATCAAAGGGAGTCCAAGCTACTGTGATCTTTTCCTAAGGTAAAGCAGAAAGCAGTAATACTCCATCATCTATTCTTTTTTTTTTTTTTTTTTTTTGAGACAAAGTCTCACTTTGTCGCCAGGCTGGAATGCAGTGGTGTGATCTCGGCTCTCTGCAACCCTGCCTCCCAGGTTCAAGGAACTCTTCTGCCTCAGCCTACTGAGTAGCTGGAACTACAGGCACGCACCACTATGCCCAGCTAATTTTTGTATTTTTAGTAGAGACGGGGTTTCACCATGCTGGCCAGGATGGTCTCAATCTCCTGACCTTGTGATTTCACCACCTTGGTCACCCAAAGTGCTAGAATTATAGACATGAGCCACTGCACCCGGCCTCCATCATCTGTTCTTGTCTCCTCCTTCAATTATTTTTTCCAGAGTGATCTCTGGCTAATTAAATCTGGTTGTGTTATTCCTTTGCTTAAAAGGGTACAGTCGTTTGTTGTATTAATCAGGGCTCTCCAGAGAAACAGAACCAGTAAGTTTTAAGTATATATATTTTAAGAGAGATTGAGAGACTTACAAGAATTGGTCCATGTTGATTATGGAAGTCAAAAGTCCATCTGCAAGCTGAAGAACCAGGAAAGCTAGTGATCTAATTCAGTCCAACTCCAAAGGCCAAAAACCAGGGGAGCCAGTGCTGCAAGTCCTGGTCTAAGTCCAAAGAACCAAGAGTCAGGAGCTCTGATGTCTGAGGGCAAGTAAGATGGATGTTCCAGCTCACGAAGAAAGAAAGTTAAGTCCTCCTCGCCTTTTTTATTATATCCAGGAATTCTATCAATGGATTAGATTATGCCCACCCACAGTGGTGAGGGCATATTTTTACTCAGTCTACTGATTCAAATGCTAATCTGTCCTGAAAACACCTCCTCAGACATATCAAGAAATAATGTTTTAACAGCTATCTGGGCATCCATTAGCTCAGTCGAGTTGACACATATCAACCATGTCACTTGTCATTCTTCTCATAATCTGGCCCCTGCTCTTAGCTCTAGACATATCCCATATCCCTCACTCTCACACATATACCATGTTCCAGCCATACTGGTCACATTTTCATTCCACCAGTGCTCCCAGTTCTTCCCCAGTCCAGAGCCTTCTCACGTGTGCTTCCCTGTGCCTGAAATGATTGTCTCTCCAACTCACTTTTTGGCTCTTACTCACCCTTCAAGTAACTTCAGCACCATTCTCAGAAAGGTCTTTCCTGACTTCCCAAACTAATGTAAATTTTAACATTTGACTGTACCTTATATTTTTCCACAATAGTTTTTGGAACAATTTGAAATTGTATAATTTTTCATTTAATATTTGTTTCCCAAGTAGACTATACATTTTCTGAGGACAAGAATTGTGTGTGTTTTGTTTCCTGCTGCATTCTCAGCATGTACATCAGCATCCGGTTCATTAACAACCACTTGTTAAGTGAACAGGAAGTTAATGTTTTTGTAAAGCTGCATTTGGCTGTCCTCTCCCAATTTAAGGAGGGAAGGAAATTGCTGATTCCAAAGGGGAAAAAAATAGCTATATGCCTCCAAGACACAGAAGGACAACATTCAGAGCAATTTACATGGCTAATATATTATAAAATGAAACCCCAGCTCAGTTCTCTAGATATGCGTTGTAGAAAGAAGGGGTCAGAATGCGAGATCAGACCAAATTGGGGTTATAAACTCTGTTAGATACAGTTGCAACTATTCAGCTTAATTTTTGTGTCATGTGTCTCTCTTCCCATTGTTCATGAACTTAACTCTATTAAACCACCGGACCTAAGGCTTCAAGTATGGTGTACATATTCTTTCAAGTATTTACAAGTATGTACTTTTGCACATTTTAAACGAAAGGATAAGGCTGACTGCCTCTTATCACTGAACTGCACTCTGGTTTCTCTGTCCACAGGTATAAACAAGAACATTTTGCATTTGATTTTATAATTCATCTTGTTACAGACATAAGAAAATGAGACTGAAAAAGAGAATACATAGATGGAAAAAAGAAAATCCAGGGCTATGAATAATATTCCTGTAGATTCCCAAGTAAAATAAAATAATAAACAAATTTCATACCACTCTGGGTCCAGATATAGTGATTAAAGTGTTATAGTCCAGAAATATCATCAATGTTCATTGGAATTATATGCACTAACAACCATAAAAGAATCCTCTTATCCCACATTGCTGCCCCTAAAGGGATAAAAGAACAAATCCTAGAAATTATATAAAGTTTGCTTTACTTTCTTTTTTCCTTTTCATAAACTGTCTTATTCAGAAGTTAACAACAAAAAAAAAACTATGCTAACATATTAATATCTTTGTTTTACCAGGTAAATATTTCCTAAGCATATTTTTTTCTATTCTACAGAGTATTCAAACCAAATGCATTTAGAATGAGGTGGCTATTAATTCCTTAGCTACATTGATGAATAAATCTAAGGTTATATTTCAGCCTGAAAAATATATCTAAGCTTAAATACACTGTCTTCCATGCTAAATGGGAGGTCAATACCATTCCATTCAAGAAACTAGCTCAGCAAAATTTGGCTCTCTTTCTAAAGGGGTAGTAAAACTTAAATTAATCAACATGTTTAATGAGAGATTTCATAATAAGGGTTAAGCAAAAACAAACTGAGTTTCAAACTTTGTTGTTCTTAAACCTTTTTGAATCTTTGATGACTTGAAGTTTTGTTTTACCTTGGGCCATTTCTGAATATTAATAATAGACATGAATGGTAGTTATAAGATAGCAGATATTAAACAGATTTCCACTAATCCCAAAGCACCTTATGAAGGTTGTTTTCTTGAACAAAGCACCAGTAGATACTTCACTGGCATTATTTTCTCCGAAAAACAGATTATACAAAAATTGCAACGAACAAAACATTCTGCTAAATTAAGGCTTTTGTACTTTAAGAACAAACAAAATGTCCCTAGGTGCAGTCCCATAGAACTAAGAAATTTCTAATAGAGCAATCTTTTGACTCCATTACAACTAGTCCATGAGTTCACAAGCACATGTCTCTCTTGGAATTCAAAAGAGAGATGCACTTGTTAAAAACAGGGGTGGGCTTTAGATTCTGCAAAACACTGAAGCTGTAGGCTTCAGATTCTAGAGAGCACTGAAGCTGTTTTCTCAAACCACTGTGATCTCTGCTTACTGAGTCAGGGTACAGTAGTCCCCACTTATCCACAGTTCCATTTTCCATGCTTTCAGTTACCTGGGGAATGGTACAAGATATTCAGAGAGAGATAGATCACATTCACATAACTTTCATTACAGTATATTGTTACAATTATTTTATTGCTAGTTATTGTGAATAATCTCTTACTGTGACTAATTTATACATTAAACCTTAGCACTGTATGTATGCACAGGGAAAAAAAGATACTATTTATAAGACTAGGCATTATGTGCAGTTGCAGGCATCTTCTGGAGGTCTTGGGACATACCCCACATGGGTAAGGGGGTCTATTATATGAGGCAACTTGTAATAAACTGAGATGTAGCTTGGGAAGCCATGTGCTATCACAACCATACCCAATAAATCGGGAGCTTATACTTCAAATGTCATACATTTTTCCTTTGTTCCCTGTGTATTTTCCCAACTTGAGCAGCAAAAATCTTATCTGAAAAGCTTGTTTTCATTCTCAGAGCTGAGTGCATGAGAACAAGTAACTTTTAAAATAAGCAGAAGTAATGCAAAATATAAAAATAAATTTAAAGGGAGAGGGGCTATGGAAAGTAAAGTAAACATCAAGGAAAATAATGACCATTTGAACCAGGCTTATTATTAGGCCCAAATAGCCTACTCTTAAACTCTGACAGATACAGACCAGTCATCCAAGAACATGTTCCATGAAGAGTCAGCTTTCCAAAGGTCTTTGTGTAGTGGAATCTGCACTGCCTCACTGGTGACACTGTTCAACTTTTCACCTTTGAACACCCAAGAAAGCCAGTGCCAAAAGGAGCCTCTGTGTTCTCTCCTAACACGGCAAACACTGCAGCATTCGAACAAGCCTTCGGGAGGCTTCTGAGAAACCAGATTTTATCCATTCTCCCTATTCCCCTTATCTCAGCCCTGGGCTGTCCAAGTTTCAGAGCCACAGAAGGAAAACTTGAGCCCTGAAGGACCGAGCCACCTTTAGCAGCCTCAGGACCCCAGTCAGGATCAGAACTAGTCTCTTATTTGAAAATAGAAGAAATCAGAGTCTACAGATGATGTGTCACATGCCTAATGTCATACCACCAACGGTGGCCTATGTTTGGAGGTAAAATACTATCTGGCCTGACAATGTGTTTTTCCTTTTCCACCCTACTATTATTCCTCCACCAAGCCAGAGAGCTGGAAGAAAGCCTGGCTTATGCATCCTTGTGCTTTGCTAGTTTATTTGTTTAAAATTTTGTTAATAATATATGACAGTTTAGAAGCAGAATAACCAGGGAGGAAGAGCAGCAGTGTGTAGCATTTGAAATTTTACAGAAGCCACTTTTCCTTGTAGGGTGGTCCAGCCACGAGCTTGCTGCTTCTCCATGTTTCCCAACCATGTTGGCGGCATAACATCTCTCCAGCCTTGAGAGTTACATATGGTGTAAGATCTCACTGTGTAAACTGACAGCAGAACCACTCCAAGTTCTCCCCCATAGAAAAGGACTGGTGGGATCCCCCTGTGTCAGAAAAACAGAAAGAATTTGTATTGCAAATAGCAAATTTTCTATAGGGGGAGAAAGGCTCCATGGTCCTTATTCTAAACAAGAGACCCTAACCTTTTTGCACACAGGCCTCTTTACAGTCAGGTGAAGTCTATGATGGCTTCTCATAATTGTGCTTTTAAAAGCATAAAATAAAACACATAGGCATACAAAGGAAACGAATCACATTTAAATACCAATATCAAAATATTTAAAAAAACAAATTAGTGATATATTAATATACTTTTCATTAATGCATTAAATAACAAGATCTAGTTGAAGTCTAATATTGATCATATTCTCGCAGTATTGTTGAACACAAACAGAATCTCATGATATAAGAAATGGATATAATGTAATACAAAAATATCTGTGATTTCTATTAATGACTAAGTCACAGTACTGCAGATACTACTATAATTAGTTGCTTATATTCATAGTGAAAGAAAATACTAACTTTCATTAGTGATTAGGTGAAAATAAAGGTGTAGTCTCTTTTTAATCCAATTGCACAGAATTCCTGAGTTCTAGCCATGAACCCCAGATGGAGAATGTGCACTCTAATGAATCATTATAACTTTTTGAGAGAGCCGTTTGTCCCACCTAAGAAGTACATACCATGTGCACTTGAGCATACTCAATTTAACATTTCTTAATGTCATTATCTTTAAATTGAAGATTATCCAGGAACCAGTAAGAATTAGATTACTCTGCCATCACTTTTACTAAACCAATAGCTAATACACTCTCATTAGCTCAATTAGTGCATAAGCATTATTTCTCAGAATGAGATCAACACTAGAAAATATTGATTATTTGCATGTATTACAGCCAAGTCTCAGGTGCAGGTCTGTCTGTCTCTGAGGTTATACATGTAGGCCTGATCTCAGCTGAGAATGTGGTGGTGAAACACTGGTTAAACGAGTGTAGGGATCTCTATTTATCAGAGGGAAGTACAGAAAGAACCACTGCACAGCAAATGGGGAGTTTGCCTGCCTTCATTTTATGGAGTTATGCAAAATCACAACCCTGACAGAAATTCAATTTAGTTTATGAAATTGGCTTTGTCTTCTATTGTCTTTACTAATGTTCCTTTCCAATTCTCTTACTCTTTCCCTATGCCTCTCTAGGTAAAAAATGCATTCCTGACTAAACTCTATCTCTAATTATCCTCTCTATGACTACATATTAATTTATGTTACTTGATTAAATTATTCATGTGTAAGGCGAATACACACTTTGCTTGGCAAAGCACTGAGCACAGTGCTGGGCACATTACAATAATTTGTATAAATATTTGCCCATTGATCAGAAGTAAATAAGAAATGCATTCAAATGAGGGAAGTATATTTATTAACTTGTCTGATGATCATCCTTTGTTTTCATGGGTGATCTGTTCTGAAATAAATAATACATACATCAAAGGGGACCGGCACATTGGGATTAACTGGGTGGTAGTTGCCAAGAATAGATAACGTTTTCTTTGGGGCAGGCAGGTTGTATGAGTAAGAACGTTATTTAGAATGGATGTCATGTGATGGTCCTTGGCAACAGCAACAGCATCACAGCCTAGTTTTCATTTGCTCACTCATTCATTCATTCTACAAACCTGTTGAAGGTTCACTAGGTAAGAAAGAGGAAGGAAATCTGGTGCAGACCTTAAGAAAACTTAAGCTTGGGAAGGCAACAATAACCCAATATAGCCTCCTTTTCATTCCTTTACTGCTACTGAATTTAGGCTTTGAATCACAGAAATCTCTTCCAGTCTTTGGCTCTCATTTCCAATCATTTGCTATTTGTGCAACATAACCTTCTTCTCCAACTTATATTGCTGCCAAGTAAATCTTAATAAAATAATTATAACACTACTGAATAATAGATAAATATATAACCCAAATGTTCAACAATAGGGAAATGGCTGAGGAAAAATTGTATTTCCACAAAATATTGTACAACCAATAAAAGCTATGTTCATGAAAAGTTTTTCATAATATGGGGCATTAATGTTGTTTTATTAAGTACAAAAACAGAAAATAAATTGTATATTCAGTGTGCTTTCAACCATGTAAACACACACACACACACACACACACACACACACACACACACACACACACAGAAACAAGACTGGAGAGAAATACACCAAAATGTTAACCATCATTATGACTATAAATAAGGATAAAAACATTTTTATTTTACTCTAAGTTCTGAGATACATGTACAGAAAGTGCAGGTTTGTTACATAGTTACACACATGCCACAGTGGTTTGCTGCACCCATCAACCCATCATCTACATTAGGTATTTCTTCTAATGCTGTTCCTCCCCTAGCCCCTCACACCCCAACAGGCCCCAGGGTGTGTTTTCTTTATCCAGTTTATCTTTGATGGGCATTGGGTTGGTTCCAAGTCTTTGCTATTGTGAACAGTGATGCAATAATCATACATGTGCATTTGTCTTTATAGTAGAATGACTTATAATCCTTTGGGTATATGCCCAGTAATGGGATTGCAGGGTCAAATGGTATTTCTAGTTCTAGATCCTTGAGGAATCACCACACTGTCTTCCACAATGGTTGAATTAATTTACACTCCTACCCACAGTGTAAAAGCATTCCTATTTCTCCACATCCTCTCCAGCACCTGTTGTTTCCTGACTTTTTAATGATCACCATTCTAACTGGCATGAGATGATATCTCATTGTGGTTTTGATTTGCATTTCTCTAACAACCAGTGATGATAACTTTTTTTTCATATGTTTGTTGGCTGCATAAGTGTCTTCTTTTGAGAAGTGTCTGTTCATATCCTTTGCCCACTTTCTGATGGGGTGTTTGTTTTTTTTTCCTGTAAATTTGTTTAAGTTCTTTGTAGATTCTGGATATTTATCAGATGGATAGATTGCAAAATTTTTCTCCCATTCTTTAGGTTGTCTGTTCACTCTGGTGATAGTTTCTTTTGCTGTGCAGAATCTCTTTGGTTTAATTAGATCCCATTTGTCAATGCTGGCTTTTGTTGACATTGCTTTTGGTGTTTTAGTCATAAAGTCTTTGCCCATGTCTATGTCTTGAATGGCATTGCCTAGGTTTTCTTCTATGGTTTTAGGTTTTATGTTTAAGTCTTTAATCCATCTGAGTTAGTTTTTGTACAAGGGGTAAGGAAGGGATTTAGTTTCAGCTTTCTGCATATGCTAGCCAGTTTTCCCAACACCATTTATTAAATAGGGAATCCTTTCCCAATTGCTTGTTTTTGTCAGCTTTGTCAAAGATCAGATGGTTGTAGATGTGTGATGTTATTCCTGAGGCCTCTGCTCTGTTCCATTGGTCTATATATCTGTTCCATTGGCCTATATATCTGTATATAACTATACTACAAGACTACAGTAACAAAAGCAGCATGGTATCAGTACCATGGTATCAGTACCATGCTGATTTTGTTACTATAGTCTGGTAGTATAAAGTCAGGTAGGATGATGTATCCAGCTTTGTTCTTTTTGCTTAGGATTGTCTTGGCTATGTGGGCTCTTTTTTGGCTCCATATGAAATTTAAAGTAGCTTTTCCCAATTCTGCAAAGAAAGTCAATGGTAGCTTGATGGGGATAGCATTAAATCTATAAATTTCTTTGGGCAGTATGGCCATTTTCACAATATTGATTTTTTCCATCCAGGAGCATGGAATGTTTTTCTATTTATTTGTGTCTTCTCTTATTTCCTTGAGCAGTGGCTTGTAGTTTTCCTTGAAGAGGTCCTTCACATCCTTTGTTAGTTGTATTTCTAGGTATTTTATTCCCTTTGTTGCAATTGTGAATGTGAGTTTACTCATGATTTGGCTCTCTGTTGTCTATTATTGGTGTATAGGAATGCTTGTGATTGTTGCACATTGATTTTATATCCTGAGACTTTGTTCAAGTTGCTTATCAGCTTAAGAAGATTTTGGGCTGAGACAATGGGATTTTCTAAATATACAATCATGTCATCTGCAAACAGAGCCAAATTGACTCCCTCTTTTTCTAATTCAATGCCTTTCTTTCTCTTGCCTGATTTCCCTGGCCAGAACTTCCAATACTATGTTGAATAGGAGTGGTAAGAGAGGCCATCCTTTTCTTGTTCTTGTTTCCAAAGGGAATGCTTCCAGCTTTTGCCCATTCAGTATGATATTAGCTGTGGGTTTGTTATAAATAGCTCTTACTATTTTGAGATATATTCCATCAGCACCTAGTTTATTGAGAGTTTTCAACATGAACAGGTTGTGAATTTTATTGAAGGCCTTTTCTGCATCTATTGAGATAATCATGCAGTTTTTTTCATTGGTTCTATTTATGTGATGGATTACAAATTTGTTGATTTGTGTATGTTGAACCAGCCTTTCATCCCAGGGATGAAGCCAACCTGATCATGGCAGATAAGGTTTTTGATGTGCTGCCGCATTTGCTTTGCCAGTATTTGATTGAGAATTTTCACATCAATGTTCATCAGGGATACTGGCCTGAAATTTTCTTTTTTTGTTGTGTCTCTGCCAGGTTTTGGTATCAGGGTGATATTGGCCTCATGAAATGAGTTAGGGAGGAATTCCTCTTTTTCTATTGTTTGGAATAGTTTCAGAAGGTACTACCTCCTCTTTGTACCTCTGGTAGAATTAGGCTGCAAGTCTATCTGGTCCTGGGCTCTTTTCGTTGGTAGGCTATTAATTTTTGCCTCAATTTCAGAACTTGTTATTTGTCTATTCAGGGATTTGACTTCTTTCTGGTTTAGTCTTGAGAAGTTGTTTGTGTCCAGAAATTTATCCATTTCTTTTATATTTTCTAGTTTATGTGCATAGAGTTATTTATAGTATTCTCTGATGGTAGTTTGTATTTCTGTGGGATCAGTGGTGATCTCCCCTTTATCATTTTTTATTGTGTCTATTTGATTGTTCTCTTCTTTATTAGTCTGGCTAGTGGTCTATTTTGTTACTCTTTTCAAAAAATCAGCTCCTGGATTCATTGATTTTTTGAAGGGTTTTTCATGTCTCTATCTCCTTCAGTTCTGCTCCAATCTTAGCTATTTCTTGTCTTCTGCTAGCTTTTGAATTTGTTTGCTCTTGCTTCTCTAATTCTTTTTATTGTGATGTTAGGGTGTTGATTGTAGATGTTTTCCACTTTCTCCTGTGGGCAATTAGTTCTATAAATTTCCTTCTAAACACTGCTTAAATGTGTCCCAGAAATTCTGGTACACTGTGACTTTGTTCTCATTGGTTTCAAAGAACTTATATATTTCTGCCTTAATTTTGTTATTTACCCAGTAGTCATTCAGGAGCAGGTTGTTAAGTTTCCATGTAGTTGTGTGGTTTTTAGTGGGCTTCTTAATTCTGAGTTCTAATTTGATTGCACTGTGGTCTCAGAGACTGTTATGATTTCTGTTCTTTGGCATATGCCAAGGAGTGTTTTATTGACAATTATGTGGTCAATTTTAGAATAAGTGCGATGTGGTCCTGAGAAGAATGTATATTCTGTTGATTTAGGGTAGAGAGTTCTATAGATGTCTATTAGATTCACTTGGTCCAGAGCTGAGTTTAAGTACTGAATATCCTTGTTAATTTTCTGTCTTGTTAATCTGTCTAATATTGACAGCAGGATGTTAAAGTCTCCCGCTGTTATTATGAGGGAGTCTACATCTCTTTTTAGATCTCTAAGAACTTGTTTTATGAATATGGGTGGTCCTGTATTGGATGCATATATATTTAGGATAGTTAGCTCTTCTTGTTGCGTTGATCCCTTTACCATTATGTAATGTCCCTTCTTTGTCTTTTTTGATCTTTCTTGGTTTAAAGTATGTTTTATCAGAGACTAGGATTGTAACCCCTGCTTTTTTTTTCTGTCCATTTGCTTGGTAAATATTCCTCCATTCCTTTACTTTGAGCCTATGTGTGTCTTTGCACATGAGATGGGTCTCCTGAATACAGCACACTAATGGGTCTTGACTCTTTATTCAATTTGCCAATCTGGGTCTTTTAATTGGGGCATTTAGCCCATTTACATTTAAGGTTAATATTGTTATATGTAAATTTAATCCTGTCATTATGATGCTAGCTGGTTATTTTGCCCATTAGTTGATGCAGTTTCTTTATGGTGTTGATGGTTTTTACAATGTGATATGTTTTTGCAGTGGCTGGTACCAGTTTTTCCTTTCCATATTTAGTGTTTCCTTTAGGATCTCTTGTAAGGCAGGCCTGGTGGTGACAAAATCTCTCAGCATTTCCTTGTCTGTAAAGGATTTTATTTCTCCTTTCCTTATGAAGCTTAGTTTGGCTGGATATGAAATTCTGGGTTGAAAATTCTTTTAAGACTGTTCAATATTGGTCCCTACTCTCTTCTGGCTTGTAGGGTTTCTGCTGAGAGATCCACTGTAAGTCTGATGGGCTTCCCTTTAAGGGTAGCCCGACCTTTCTTCTGGCTGCCCTTAACATTTTTTCCTTCATTTCAACCTTGGTGTTTCAGAGAATTATGTGCCTTGGGGTTGCTTTTCTCAAGGAGTATCTTTGTGGTATTCTCTGTATTTCCTGAATTTGAATGTTGACCTGTCTTGCTAAGTTGGGGAAGTTCACCTGCATCATAGCCTGAAGAGTGTTTTCCAACTTGGTTCCATTTTCCCCATCACTTTCAGGTACACCAATCAAACATAGGTTTGGCCTTTTCACATAGTTCCATATTTCTTGGAGGCTTTGCTCATTCTTTTTTCTCTAATGTTGTCTTCACACTTTATTTCATTAAGTTGATCTTCAATCTCTGATATCCTCTCTTCCACTTGATCAATTCAGCTACTGATAATTGTGTATGGTTCACAAAGTTCTCGTGCTGTGTTTTTCAGCTCCATTAGGTCATTTATGTTCTTCTCTAAACTGGTTATTCCAGTTAGCAATTCCTCTAACCTTTTCTCAAGGTTCTTATCTTTTTTGCATTGAGTTAGAACATGCTCCTTTAGCTCAGAGGAGTTTGTTGTTATTCACCTTCTAAAGCTTACTTCTGTCAATTCATCAAACTCATTCTCTGTTCAGTGTTGTTCCCTTACTGGCAAAGAGTTATGATCCTTTGGAGGAGAAGAGGTTTTCTACATTTGGCCTTTGATGCTGGTGATCCTCAGATGTTTTGTGTGGACATCCTTTTTGTTGATGTTGATGCTATTCCTTTCTGTTTGTTAGTGTTCCTTCTAACAAACGGGACCCTCTGCTGCAGGTCTGTTGGAGTTTGCTGGAGGTCCACTCCAGACTCTATTTGCCTGGATATCATAGGTAGAGGCTATAGAACAGCAAAGATTGCTGCCGGTTCCTTCCTCTGGGAGGTTTGTCCCAGAAGGGCACCCTCCAGATGCCAGCTGGAGCTCTCCTGTATAAGGTGTCTGTTGACTCCTGCTAGGAGGTGTCTCCCAGTCAGGAAGCACTGGGGTCAGGGACCCACATGAAGAGGCAGCCCGCCCCTTAGCAGAGCTCAAGAGCTGTGCTGGGAGATCTGCTCCTCTCTTTAGAGCCAAAGGCAGGAATTTAAGTCTACTGAAACTGCACTCACAGCCACCCCTTACCCCAGGTGCTCTGTCCCAGGGAGATGGGAGTTTTTTCTATAAGCCCCTGACTGGGACTGCTGCCTTCCTTTCAGACATGCCCTGCCCAGAGAGGAAGACTCTAGAGAGGCAGTCTGGCTACAGAGGCTTTGCCAAGCTGCAGTGGACTCTACCCAGTTCAAACTTCCCAGCAGCTTTCTTTATACTGTGAGGGGGAAACTGCCTACTTAAGCCTTAGTAATGGTGGATGCCCCTCCCCCTGCTTGAGCATCTGAGGTTGACTTCAGACTGCTGTGCTGGTAGCAAGAATTTCAAGCCAGTGGATCTTAGCTCAATGGGCTCCGTGGGGGTGGGATTTGCTGAGCTAGACCACTTGGCTTTCTGGCCACAGCCCCTTTTCCAGGGGAGTGAATGATTCTATCTCACTGGTGTTCCAGGTATCACTAAGGTATTTTTAAAAATTTTCTGCTGCTAGTTCAGTGTCTGCCCAAATGGACACCCATTTTGTGCTTGAAGCTCACGGCCCAGTGGTGTAGGCACCTGTGGGAATCTCCTGGTTTGCAGTTGCGAAGACCATGGGAAAACATACTATCTGGGCCAGATAGCTCCATCCCTCATGGCAGGGTTCCTCATGGCTTCTCTTGGCTAGGGGAGGGAGTTTTCTGATCCTTTGCACTTCCCAGGTAAGGCGACACCCTAGCCTGCTTCAGCTCGCCCTCCATGGGCTGCACCCACTGTCTAACCAATCACAACAAGAAGAGTCGGGTACCTCAGTTGGAAATACAGAAATCACCCATCCTCTGCATTGATCTCAATGGGAATTGCAGACTGGAGCTGTTCCTATTCTGATAAAAACATTTTAATGTAAAAGTTTATAGAGAAAAATTATGAGAATACATATTTTTTTACATTTTTAAATTCATTATTTCCTCTTATTAACCAAAATATAATTCAAAAAATGTAAATCTGATTATGTAAATCATAATCCTGGCTCATAATCTTTCAGTGCCTTACTTTGCCTTAGTGATCTAACACCCATTCTCTTAGACTAGACTAACCTTCAAAGGCCTCTGTGAGCTGTTGGTGTGTGCAGTATTTCTTCCCTCTCTCTTCTCACATTCTGATCGGTTACCCACAAGCTCTCCAACCTCTGAACCTTTGCTCAGGCTGTTGCTTCTTCGCAGAACTAGATTAAGGAAAGGGCCAGATGGCAACTACCCCAGTAATGCTCAAAACTGTAATAAAATGGAACAAACTGTGTTTACTAGGACTCCCTTCAGATACAGCACTGTAGGTGTTAGGAAGGAATAATTTAATAAAGCTACTTAGGGATAGGGAATATTGGCAGGGGTAAGTGTGAATAACCACAGATGGTAGGTAGCTACACTGCCTTCCAAGGAGATTAGGTCCAGGTAACTGCAGGGCTTTTCTCCTGCTAAATATGCGATATACATGCTTGAGGCCAGGGCTGAATGACTTCAAGCAATAAACAAGAAGCTTATGGTGGGCTTCTCTCTCTCTCTCTGCTAAACAAATGCTGAGCAAACGGATTTGATGGCAAAGGCCATTAGTCTGAAAGAACACCAAATCACAATCTGGTCAGAGCTCTCACACCTCCGCCCTGCTTCTTCCTGCAATGCTCTCAATTATCTCCCCCTCCTGGGCCTTCTACCACCCACCACCATCTGAACATCTCCCTTCTCTGAACTCCTTTTGCTCTTGGTTGATACAGCACTTCTCAATCCACTCTGCCTTAAGACTATTTGAGGATGTCCCGTATCTCCTTTAGTAGATAAAACTTCATCTCTTCAGTAGATGAAGAACTTCTTGAAGACAAGATTAATTTTTAACTGTACCTCGTATGCTAGTCAATGCATATTAAATAAATAAATGACTGAATTAATCAGAGAACAAGTAAACTATCTCAGTGCTAAACCAAGACAGAGATTAATGTGCAATAAGAAAATGTCCTTCAGATACGTTATAAAAGGCAACTTACTGGGACCAGCCTGACATAAGGTGGAGTGAGTACAGGATAGAGGCTTACTGAAGATTCTACCTTTGCCTGGCCATAACCTAGAGAAATAAAACCCTGAGTGTCCCGGGCTCTCCTCAGAGCACATTTCAGTGTCGCTATCTGTCTGATAGCTGGCTTAAGCAGTCCTATATCTTTCATGAGAAATGTCATTGAAATGTGAATAATTTGAAGCTCCATTGGCATCCCCTAAGTAATTTCACCTAGACAAGCAGCTCTCCCCAGCCTGATGTCACATTGAGTTCTTCGGGTCGAGGTAGGAGTTGAACAAATGCTCAGAACAGCATACTATATATAGGAGAAGACTGCTTCACAAATTCTAATAACAATAACCATCTCTGAACTATTTAGCCATCGCCTGCTGTATTTCACACTCCTCATATTTTGACTCATTTGCAAGAGTCAGGCCTCTGCTCTGAATCACCCTGTGTTACTAGCTCAATCCATTTTTCCAGAATTAACCTCCAGACTCAGCAGAAAATCCCAAATCCCAGAGTAAGTAATCCCTTACACAGGTAAATTGGACCATGTCCCTTTCAATCCTCTGGGGGACACATCCCCCCCAGGATGCTGTTCCCAACCAAGTGCCTGGCCAGCTCCTCACACAGTCTTTCACAATGACTTTACTGCTCCCTCCAGTCATCACTGCCAAGGCACAAGTTTGTCACTTCCTATGGTTTGTTTGGTGGGAATTTTACTTGTATGGGCTTTGGATGTCCCCACAAATTAGAATTTTCTTAAGCCTAGTCAGGTGGTCTTTTTTCCCCTCCACATCAGAGCTCCACAAATAACATCACTTACATACTGTATTATGCATTTTCTATTTCGTAAGGTTCTCACTAATAATTCTACCTTGAAAGCAATTCAAAAATAAGAATACAAGTCAAAGAAGACACTTTAGTATACATTAGGTTACATGCTGCCCTTTAGAACAATTTATACATTTTAAGTCCATTTTATTTGTGTCTAATTGAGCATTCTAACTTTCACAGTGCTGGTATAAAATAACCAAATGGATCCTGTTAAACTAGATAGTCAGTATTGTTCAGAAGTCAGTATTTTCAGCTCTTCTAAGTGAAGATTCTGCTATGCAAAAATCTTCCTTCTCCAAATACCATAAGTCAGCCTATTAGGGACCTATTGATGTACTGGAATTTATAGGGGCTCTAAAGAAATTCATCATCCCTGTGTCTCCTCCCCACACAATAGGCTACCATGGGACCTGAAGCTGCTGGAAGCACTTTTACCCCTTTGAGCAAAAACCATGAGTTTTCTGACCATCCCCCAGTGATAGTTTAATGTCTCTTCCAACCTGCCAGACCCAGCAAGTAACAGGAAACATGTTGCCTCTTAATCATTTCGTCTTGTTCTGGGCAACTCTAGTTTTTATTTAAAAAGATCCCTTAATATATGAGAGTAAAATAGACCTCCAAATATCCACCATTTAGAATTTACAACTTTGACGTTTTGTCATTTTATTCATTTTTATAAAAGAAAATAAGTGTCACAGATTAAGTTGAAGTCTCTTCTCATTAGTTTAACCCCTTCTTCGCCAGAGGAATTCAGTGGGATCACTTCAAGGCTATTTCTTAAACTTCTCTATATTTAATTGGAATAGTACAAATTTGCTTATATTCAACTATTTTTTGACGTAATGAATCTAATTTTGGCCAGGCATGATGGCTCATTCCTGTAACCCCAACACTTTCAGAGGCTAAACAGGAGAATCACTTAAGGCCAGGAGTTCAAGACCAGCCTGGGCAACATGACAAGACCCTGTCTCTACTAAAAAAATAAAAATAAAAAAATAAAATAAAAATTAATTAGCAAGGTGTGGTGGTGCATGCCTTGGTCTTAGCTACTCAAGAGGCTAAGATGGGAGGATTACTTGAGCCTTACTTGAGCCACCACTACACTGAAGCCTGGGTAAAAGAGCAAGACCCTGACACACACACACACACACACACAAAATTTATGTGGTTCAACCTAAGATATATTAATATATTCTTCATGAGTTGGCTTTTAAAATATATATAAATTACATTGTACAATACTTGTCACTCTGCAACTGCCTGTTTTTACTCAATGTTATGGATTTAAGGTCTATATATGTACTTTGAGAGCTACTACATTCACTTTAATAGCTATACTGGACCTATTATATGAAGGTGCCACTTTGTATTGATCCATTATGCAGAGCTTGGTTTGCTTGGTTTGCTATTACAAAAAAGGTTAACAATGAATATTCTTGCCCATTTGTCTTCAAAGCATATGAGTCAGTTAAAAAATAGATTGCCAGTGGGCTCTTACCAGTGATCACACCACTCAGACTTCACCAACAATAAGTGAAAGTTCTTACTTTTACCTACTGTCACCAAACTTAAAACTATCAGATTTTTTAAAATTTTTGCCAACGTGAGGGGCAAAATTTGTTTCCATGGAGTTGTTAAAATTTCACTTTTCTGAGTACTAGTGTGATTGAGACAGCTCTAGTTTTCAAATAGGACTTCCTTACCTGTAAACCACCATCTGCAACTTCCACCCATGGATTTCCTGTGTCAGCAGTTCTCAACCTTTTGTCTTCAGGGAGCCTTTAAAATCTTTACACGTTATTAGATACCCAAAAGAGCTTTTGTGTATGTGAGTTTTATCTGTTAATGTGTAGTGCATTCAAAATTTTAGTTGAGATTTAAATATTTCATTAATGTAAAATATAATAAATTATTTATTTATTAACATAAATACTTTAAGATAACCATAATTTTCAAGACAAAAATTTTAATGAGAAGAATGACATTATTTTTCATCTTTACAAATTGCCTTAATGTTTGACTTAGTAATAAAAGACAGCTGGATTCTCATACCTGTTTCTGCACTCAATCTGTTGTGGAATACTGAGTGAAGTAGGTGAAGAAAATTCAACCTCATACAGATACATTCTTGGAAAAGGAATGAGAATTTTAGTAGCCTTTGCAGATAACTGTGGAAATTCTTTGGTACTCTGCAGAACTCAACAAGTGATAGTGTCTTAAAGGTTAGCAGCAATACGGAATCTGAAACCATATCAAAAAACATTTTATCTTCTGTCTTCTGTTGCATTAAAATCCACTGGCCTATCTTACACTTTAAATAGATCTTTGGCCTATGAATGATTCTGGGACAGGATACATTGGTCATTTAAAAAATATTAATTAACTGGGTTATCAGATTTTCTAATATTTACACATTTTACACAATATCAAAAAATCATGTTTGTAATATCACCACCAATCTAGAAAAGTTTTTAAGGATTGGGAAGCTGGCAAGCTCATGGTGACAGATACAAGTTTTCCGAAATTCTAATCTTCACTTGAAAGCTTGAATTTTATCACTGGTAACAAATGCTCAGTTTTTCCTTAGAGTGACAGGCTCATTTTGTTGTTAATTTTAAAGAAAATGTCTACCAAATACCCAAGTCTGCATAACCATAGTCTGTCAGTCATGTATTCAATTTAAAATGCCATCCTATGAAAAAAGCAGCTAGTTCAGCTTGCAATTCAAATAATTGTACACTTGCTTTTCCTCAAAACAATTATATTTGGATATGCAGCAGAATTACTTTATGAATTCTTCCCATTTTATCACACAGAATAATGAAGAGATGTATAATCAAGATTTGAAATTTTGTAAAATTAATAATTTCTATAGCTTCATCGGGGATCCTTAAGAGAAACCGATCCTTTATTATATATGAAGGTGAAGAATACAATGACAACAAGCAGAGTTTGGTGTCACTGCTTTGTTTTCTGCTTTGTTTGTTGCCAGAAGCTTTACCACCACTGTTTTTGCTCCATTAGTGCAAATGCCAACACAATAAATAGGCAAATAAAATTGTAATATTATCATGAAAATAGTCTTAATCTCACAGACCCCTGGGAAGGATTCCAGGATGCCCATTCATCCACAGATCACATTTTGAGAATCACCCCCTTACTTGCCAGTTCTCAATTATTTCCTCTCAACTCCAAATTCACCCTTTATTGCCTGCTCTGTGAATGGAGTTGAGCCCTGTAAATATTTTTCCTTTGTCACATGGCATAATGTCAAGCTTTGTCAGTAGAGGGCGCTGGAGTGACACTGAAAGAGGAAAAGGACTTTCTCCTTATTTCTGAATCTGATATTCATGGTTCCTCTAGTGCCCAGCTCCTACAGCACATACACCTTCTCCCGCATCTGGCTCCTGTAGTGCAGAGATGCCAGTACCAATCAGTGGCCTGCCATTTCTGCAAGCATCCCCCTTTGGGTTGTTTCACAGCAAAGAGCCTCCAGCAACATACCTTCCTGTGAAAAGATTTCCCTGGCATCCTAGTGGGTGAAATTCTAACAAGCTCTAGAAGACACAGTTTCGCAAGATTACCAGTGCAACATTACAATTAATTCCCCACTACCCAGGGAATCATGGTAATGCTCTCCAACAAGGTCTGTATCACAGCTGTGGGCAGTCAGAGGGTTCTCCCTTGGATGCTTTAGCTCAGCCCTAGGGCTATGGCTGCTCTTTTATACCTGCTATTTCCATACTCTCTTTCTTTTTTTTAACTTTTAGTTTAGGTTCACGAGTACATATGCAGCTTTCTTTCTTATATAAGTAAACTTGTGTCATGGGGGTTTGTTGTACAGATTATTCCATCATCCAAATACTAAGCCTAGTATGCAGTAGTTATTTTTTCTGATCCTTTCCCTCCTCCCACCTTCCAACTTCAAGTAGGCCACAGTGTCTGTTGTTCCCCTCTATGTTTCCATGTGTTCTCAACATTTAGTTGCCACTTATGAGAACATGTGGTATTTGGTTTTCTGTTCTCGTATTAGTTTGCTAAGGATAATGGCCTCCTGCTCCATTCATGTTCCTGCAAAATATACGATCTCGTTCTTTTTGATGGATGCATAGTATTCAATGGTGTGTAGGTACCACATTTTCTTTATCCAATCTGTCATTGATGGGTATTTACATTGATTCCATGTCTTTGCTATTGTAAACAGTGCTACAATGAACATTCGTGTGCATGTATCTTTATGGTAGAATAATTTATTATATATTCCACTAGGTATATTGTCAGTAATCAGATTGCTGGGTCTCCATACTCTTTTAAAGTTCTTCTTAATCTTATTATCAAATGCCTCAAACTTTTAGTCTCCTGCTATATTGAATAATTCTTTATATTCATATTTCTTTGTTCAAATAACTATGTGATTTCTGTCTTCTGATTGGATCATGACTGATATAGACCATATAGAACAAAACCTATTTCTCCCATATCAAAAATATCATCTTTGATACCTATTATCAGAAATTTTCCATTCATAGAAAGAAGCCCTAAACAAGGATACAGAACAAGTAGGTTTTGGAGAGGAAAATAAAAGATACAGAGAAATGAAAAGTCCAAGGAATGAAGCTTGAAATGAGGATATGAATGAGGACTTAGAATGGAAATGACTTTAGAAAATTCAGACAGACAATTGGAAGGCCCTGATCAGCCAAAAGGGAAATTAACTGAGTAAATTAACAGGTCATTAAGGTGACCTGTTCTGTTTACCTTGTGTATTAGTTTCCTATTGCTACTGTAACATCTTAACACAAACTTAGTGACTTACAACAACATAAATGTATTATTTGTAACAATGTTATACAAATGTAATACTATATTTGCTATTTACAATGTATTACAATGTATTTGTTATTATACAAATGTAACTATACATTTGTTACATTTGTGTTGTTTTAAGCCCCTAAATTTGTGTTAAGACATTACTTAAAATTCTGCAGGTCAGAAGTTCAAAATGGGTCTCAGCAGGCTAAAATGAAGATATCAGCAGGGCTACATTTCTTCCTGGAGGCTGTAGGGAAGAATCCATTTCCTTGCCTTTTTAGCAAGAGGCTGCCCACCTTTCTTGGCTTGTGGTCCTTTTCTCCATCTTCAAAGCCCACAGTGGAGGGTTACATTCTCATCTCATATCTCTCTGACTGCTCTGCTGCCTCCCACTTTTGCTCTTAAGAACCCTTGTGATTACCTTGGGCATGCCCAGATAAAACAGGATGTTCTCCCCATTATAAGGCCAGACGATAGATAGGCAGCCTTGATTCCATCTGCAACCTTAACTCCCCTTTCCAGTAAGATAACAGTTACAGATTCCAAGGATTATGTGCTGATATCTTTGAGGGACCATTCTATTGCCTACCACACCTTAGGACCGATTGCTTTGTGGAGTTCACTCAACCAGGATCAAAGAAAGAATTGTTGAAGGGAGATTAATGATACCCAAGAAATCGACCATTTTAAAGACATATAAACCTTTTTGACATTGTATTGTGTTGATTTCAAGTATATTTTTGCAGGGATGCCTGTTTTAACTCTCAAAGAGGTTAAAATCTAACATAGAAAAATAAAATGAACCAAATGTTTCTCCAATAGAAGAGAATCTTGTTATAAAAGAGAGTATTTTATTCTTCTTTGTTTTTCTGAGCCCAAAACACAGTGTCTTGCTGATAGGAGCAAATGTTTAGTAGAGAGGAGGTAGAGAAAGGGTTGATATACAGAATAATATATTTTATACACACACGCACACACACATTCTGGAAGGCAAAGAAGAGGATGTAAATTAAGACAATATTTAAAAATAAAAGGGAGCTGTGGAAATAGAAAAAAAAAGTTGAATTCCAAGTCCATATTACATTATCTTATTTCAAAGGTCTCTCAAAAATAGCTAAATGAAGTAGGCTTTCTATGTTTCTCTTCTAATTTTAACACAGGGAGAAAATGCATTCTTCTCCCTCTTCAAAAATTGCAAAATATCAGCAGAATAAGTTCTAAGGTGATAACTTTCCATTCAGAAGGTAAATTTTTACAGTTACATTAAATTAGAGACCTCTGAGGTTTCAGTAACGAAAATACCGACAGACCCTTAAACTCAGCAGCCGCACCCAAAGACTCCCACCATTTCTGTCTTTCTCACCCTTTCCCACCTACCCCATC
>NW_016107342.1:7669429-7679726 GCF_001604975.1 Cebus imitator | reverse complement strand
TTTTTTACCAGCTTTTGCTTCTGCACTCAAAGAAAGCCCTGCCTTATATCAGGAAAATGTATAAAAACATTATTATATATTTGTCAAAAGCCATGGTATAACTTTGATGGACATATCTGTCCTGGAACATGTTGTTGTCTAACATTGCCTACTTTATGTGACTCCAGACACTCCCAATTAGGGATTCAAAGGGCAAAAACAGAATGACTGCCAACTCTTTATTGCTGAGTCCCTTGCTAGCCATGTAAGGGGCTCTGAAAGATGGCAAGGGTGGGGGAGACATGGTTTGGAGGTGTCATGGGACACATTGCCTCTGACTGTTGTCAGAGCTTCCTTTCTCTTTGGAGAGCTCTATGATTGTTATGGTCTCCTGGGATCACTCTGTAGGCTTACATCCTGCTTTTTTTAGAGGATTTTTAGGGCAGTGAATGCTTTTTGGAAATTTTTCCTAGGTACAGGGACCTAGGATAGGATGCATGTGCTTCTGGGTTATTGCTCACCTGGCAAGACTTCAGCTGTCTACAGTTCCACTAAGTGTCATCACTGGGGTTGTGTGAGCACTTAGGGGTCAATATTGTGTATTGACAGTTCTGAATGCAGGTCTCAGACAGCATTGCAAAACCTAAAGAAAAGATTTTCTAATTGTCCAATGTTTTCAAAATCTACATGTCTCATGCTGGGAACCTTATAAAAGATGCAACATACACCTCTTTTGATACTGCCTTACCACCTTTCAGCAGCTTCATTCTCCAGGTAACCCTGCCTGGGACTGTCCACACCAGCAGCCTCACAACTTCCTTTCTTCTCTCCAATCTTCTCCATTCAAAATGCATCCACCTGTGTTACATGACTTCAAAGCTCTATCCCCAGATAAAACTTTGCTTTAACAGATGCTTTCCAAAAAAAATAAAATAACCCTAAGACAATGAAAACAATTTCAAATCTGAGAAGGGACAGTGGGTTCGGTATCACTCAAATCAAACCATATCACTTATCAGTAGGGCAGGTCTACATGATTTTTTCCCTTCTATGTCTCTCATTTATTAAAGAAATATTTGTTAGCCACCATTAATAGTGAAGCATAGCTGAAGATGTGGAGATGACAAAGAGCTGTTGCCTTTAAGGAATTTATAATACAGTAGATAAGAAATAGACATAAATAAATGAAACGCTAGGTACAAATACACAAACCGAGTATTACAGGACTTCTAACACTAATTCCTCCCCAAAACACAGGGTGTCTGCATATATTTAGAGCCAAATTCTGGTACAATATATATATACGCAGTCATGATTATACTTTTTCCAACTATACACGTGAACCTCATGAAACCCCAGCTAGCTTTAACTCTTTTCTGGTTACGATTTAATGGAAGTAATAGCATATGGAAGACAAAAAGTAACCTGGTGATAGAAGAAAAGCAATTATACAGCTTATAAAAATACCCAGGATGATTTTTTTTCCTTCCTAGCTGTCACTGATTTCAAAAACAAAAAGAAAATTTATAACCTGAAAAAGAAAGCACAGAAAGAGTTAGGTGATGATTTGATTTTGTAGGAGGTTAGGAACAGTGTTAAATGCATCGCAGTCCTTTATACTTAGGGTAGCATGGACAGCCTGAACAAGGAAGGACATCAGATGTTCATTTCCTTAGCTCTGCTTATCTACATGTTGCTAGGATAAAATTTAAAATATTCATCAAAAGTGCATTTGGAAATATTTACTGGTACTGGTAGAGGAATAGCATCCCAGGCTTCTATATATTTCATTGTCACCATTTCTGAAATCTCACCTGCCTGGCAGATTGCTTTGCTTTAAGTGGAAAAAAAAAATAGTGGTATCTATTTTAAGCATCATGATTCTTAATTTCTTAATCTTCTGTTCTTGAGTTCTATAATAAATCCTTTCAAAGCTGTACATATGCATTAAGAAGCACACAAAAGTCACCTTTTTTTCTTCCCAAAACATGAAAGCTTTTTTATTCTGTTTTAAAAAATTCTTTTAAAACAAGTTCTCTTAGCCAACTTTCTAACCCACACTTCATAGAACACTAGGACCCAGTTTTTCTACATGCAGAAACTGTTATATCTGGTAAAGTTATTTCACCCCTTGTTATCCCATGGAAAAGTAGTGTTAGGGTTTGAATATTTGTGTTACCCCAAAATTCATAGGTGGAAATTTTAATCCCCAAAGTGATATCAGAAGGGGAGACTTTGGGAGATGATTAGAACCCTTCTGAATGGCATTAATGCCATTATAAAAGAGACCCCATAGAGACTTCTTAACCACTTCCACCATGTGAAGACAGTGAAGAGGTACCACCTATGAACAAAGAAGTGGACTCTCACCAGCTACTGAATCTGATGGCAGCTTGATTTTAGACTTCCCAGACTCCAGAATGGAGAAGAATAAATCTCAGTTGTTTATAAGCTACCAGACTGTGGTATTTTGTTACAGTAGCCAAAAGGACTAAGGCTAGTAGCTTCAAGCAGGGCCAGCTCTAGGAAAAGGGAAGGGCTGGGCGCAGTGGCTCATGCCTATAATCCCAGCACTTTGGGAGGCTGAGGCGGGTGGATGACGAGGTCAAAAGATCAAAGCCATCTTGGTCAGCATGGTGAAACCCCGTCTCTACTAAAAATACAAAAAAAAAAAAAATTAGCTGGGCATGGTGGCGCACGCCTGTAGTCCCAGCTCCTCAGGAGGCTCCTGCCTCAGCCTCCTGAGGAGCTGGGACTACAGGCGTGCGCCACCATGCTTGAACCCAGGAGGCGGAGGTTGTGGTGAACCGGGATCACGCCATTGCACTCCAGCCTGGGTAACAAGAGTGAAACTCAATCCCCCAAAAAAAAAAAGGAAAACGGAAGGAGTGTTGTGTTCAGGGTCTCTCTCTGTCTCTCTCTCTCTCTCTCTCTCTCTCTCTCTCTCTCTTGCAAGCTTACACACAGCTCAGTTTTCAACAAATCTCCTAAACAGTAGTTAACAGTAACTACTAAGAGCTAGTTAGGAAATACCTTAAGACTGATAAATATTTCAAGATATATTCCAGAAAGATCCATAGGCTCCTTTACACGCCCAAGCCAAGGGATGCCAGCCATGGTCCCAGTAGATTCTGAGATGAAGGTGTTTGTCTTAAGGTATTGATCAGGGTAGAAAAGTTAACCCTCTGGATCTCTAAACTTAAAAAAAAAAATCTCTCTACCCTCACCTCTCTTTCTGGAATGAATGAATGGGTAAATGAATGAATGAATGAGTGAATGAATGAATGAATAAGAAAATAAGAAAAGGTCGAGCTGTTTTCCTCAAGCACATCTTCTATACATTCTTCTCTAACTAGTGGTCTTTCCTGCCTCTTAATAACTGCCTATTGATTATATCTTGCTTTGTGAGAGGTCTGGGTAATCAGAACATCTCACATCAACCTGCCCTCTATCCACTCAAAGGCACTTTCAGGAGGCCTCTGTGCTAGGTTCCTCTAGCACTGCTGACATAACTTGGTGACCTCAACAGTCACACAATGATTCTTTTAACATTCTCATTCCTCAGTGACAAACTCTAATCATTTCCCTCAGCCATTTTCAGTTGTTTATAAGTCCTGCTGCAGCCAGTACCTCTCAGTTTCCAAACTCACCATTCTAATGGTGTTTGTCCCCCATCTGACACCAACATTTTCCCTCTCCCAGTCCCCTAGCCTATCAGCTTCTTATCTCCACATCCAACTCCAAGGTCAAGCATTATAACTCTAGTCTTAACAGCACTGTGGGATTCCTCAAAATGTTTCTCTTTTCACCTACGTAACTCATGTTGCCAACTCCTGTGAAGTGGGCCATGCCTCTCTGTTCCTGCCCTAGACCTGCTGACCCTGGCAAGCAATACCAGCAGCCAGGGGTCTGGCTCCTCTATAAAGGCACACCTGAGTCCCACCAGGAAAGGGCACTGATTGTCTCCTGCCCTGGACAGAGATAAAAGCCCTGAAGTGTTGTGCTGCCATAGTGGCTCCTTCAGCCTTTTTCCACCCTCTCCTTGAATGCCAGCATTTTGTGAGGGTTACAGCTTTCACTTCCTCTGCCCTTGAATATCAGCATGGACTTTTCCAGTAGAAGTCTGGAGGGACAAGAGAGCTCAGCAGTGTGAGCACATGCCTCAAATGCCTTCCCAAGCTAAGGGACAGGGCTGAGCACAGACACCCCATAGGAAGACTCCTGAGCTTCAGATCTGGATCTACTGCTTCTTTGCTGTGTAACACGGAGCAATTAACTACACATCTCTGTGTCTCAATTTTCTCATGTGGAAAATGGAGCAAATAGTGATACCTAACTCATTGTGTTGCTGTGAGGATAAAAGTAACTTAACATTTGTAAGCTATAGAGAGTGCTCATTGGAAGTGCCCAGTGTTACTTCTGGCTAGTGGAAAGCTTAATTATTGCATGAACCTTCAATAAAAGCTGTGTCCCCAACAGTGAGCATCCTCATCCACCTCTACTCACTTTACCCTCTCCCCCAGGATTCTGTTACACATTTAAATGCCCCCCATGCAAGAGGATGTTCTCCATACTCCCTTCTCCCAAAGGGCAGATGCTCTAAGGTTTTGTTTATTATCTTTTATCCTTTGGGTTACATTGGTAAGTCTTAGGTCCACTGCTAAATGGAAGGCAAGAGCTAAACCTGGACTCCCTCATTCTCTAAAGGGCTTTGACCATCATGCTCAGCAAATATTTCTTTATCAGATTTTGACTTGATCTTTGCATTCAAATTAATAAAATTTCCTTAAGTGGCCCAAGACATTCAACCCTCACACCCAAAGAAGCCCAGCCAAGCACGAGCAGACCCAAACTCAAAGGGTTTGTTCTTCCAGGTCTCAGGATTCATCAGTTTGTTTCCAAGCTCAGGCACACATATATTTCTCCACTTCTAAGCGGTAGTCTTCTAATGTTCTCTCACTGCCTTCCCTCAAACTTTGGGGAGATTAACATGGGAGGCTTGTTTCAATAGAAGATCCCTGGGCCTGCATCCAAGAAATAATAATTTGGCAGGTTTGGAATGAAGATCAGGTGCCTAAATGTTATCAAGTCTCCAGGTGATCCTGAGGAAGGTGATAACCTTTTGGAAGACAGGGGAATGGGTCTTATCCTTGAGTGGTTTTTTTTCCCCCAAAACCTAGGACAATGTCTGGCACATGTTTCTTGGTCTGACTCTAAAGTAGCCAGTACTATCTAGGGACAGACCAGTACGGAATTGAATTAAAGTTGGGGCATTAGAGATGAGACTGGAAATTCCACTGGTCCTGTGCGTTATCTGCACCGTTCTTTTCCCTGCTCAGAGCCATTCTCAGCCTCATTTTGCACCTTGCTGACAACTATCTGGCTGGTTCTGGGAGCATCCGGCTCTCTTACATCACCATCTTGGCCCCTGCAGTTACACGTGGGCACATGGTTCTGTGTTCCACCATCCGCACCAGCCTCAAAAATAAGCTCAGGTGACTAGAGACTACAAGCAATCTGGAGGAAAGTGAAGAAAGTTGGGCCAAATTCCAAGAGGAAACGGAGCCAAGAGTGTTCAGCCCTCCTCTCTGTTTCCCTTTGGCTTTACAGGAACTGGTGGCTTTGGGAAAATTGAGGCTGTGGCTGCCGGCATTTGTACTTGCTGTCTGATAGGGAATAAGAGGATGATTAGGTGGGCAGGGAATGAAGCCAATGCAAATGTTGTGGGCTGAAAAAAATGCTGAGGAGTTTTGAAATCTTTTACATGGCTCAGTTTCATTGCATCCTGACTGCTGCCCACCCCCATCCCTTACATATCTCAGCTCCATCCAGAAAGCAAAGCAGAGGCAAGGAGAGCAGCTTCTCAGATAACAGAGTACTGCGGGGGGGCTCAGTGTGTGGCACCTGAGGGTTGAATGAAACCAAGCTTGAAGAAACAGGCAAACTGGGTCTGAGCAAGCAGTGCTCATTGTGTTTACCCATCATGTGTTCATTTAGGCTCAGTTGTCTCCTTTGACAAATGAGGCGATGGGAGGCAGTGAATTAAAGCTTTCTGCGTTGTAGTCTCTAGTGACCTGAGCTTATTTTTGAGGCTGGCACAGCGGGTAGAACACAGAACCATGTGCCCACATGTAACTGCAGGGACCAAAATAAACTAACCATCCAAGTTCTTTTACCCACTCCTTCCTCAAAGTATAGTATCTTAGGAAGCTCACCTAGGTGAGCTGCAGAATTCCAGAATCTGTTAAATAAGAACAATTTTGATAGCCTCCATTTTACAGATATTGATGAAGGGAAAACTAATAAACAAGAGTAAGCACCTAGAAATGGTAAATTATTATAAATTTGTACAATCATCTGGAGAATGATAGTGTTCTGCTGTCCTCTTCATTATTAATGAACTAGACAACCTTATTTAAAACAGACAACGGTGAATAGCAAGAAGATAAATATATCCCATTTTGCATTCAAGACCTTCTCTCTACAAAGAGAAATTTCATCTTATAAATATCTCATGTTATTTATTCAATTACTTCATTGTACATTGCTGTTTCCCACCTGAATTTATATGGGGATAAGAGCCTAGATTTTTTTCCTTTGTACTTGAAACTCAGGGTGATTCCTGCATTTTGCACTAAATAATCGCCTTAACCCATTTTCCTTTGACTGTCTTAGATCTTAATATTTGAAAATGGGCAACTGCTTACCTTCTAGAGAGGTCATGATTTACTACTCATATAGCTCAATTCCAAAAGTATGAGAGAGAGCAGAATTTATGCAGATAATGACACTTTTTGCTGTGCCAATTTCAGCTAACCCTACTACTTTTTCTCCAGTTCTCGAGAAATAACACAGGAGCACTAGGTTGAAATCCCATCATCACCTAAACTCTGCAAACATTCTGTCTTAGTAAAATGCATTGAAAATAACCAGCACTCTCAATTCACATGAGTTAATCTGACTACTTGTCTTAGTTGCTTGGGGCTGCTGTAACAAAATACTTTAGAATGAGCAGCTTACAAACAACAGAACTTTATTGCTCACAGTTCTGGAGGCTGGCCAGTCCAAGATCAGAGTGCCAGCAGATATGGTATCTGGTGAGGGCTTGCTCTCTGCTTCATAGATGACATCTTGTTGCTGGGTCTTAACATGGCAGAAAAGGCAAACTCCCTCAGGCCTCCTTTATAAGGGCACTAGTCCCATTCATGAGCACAGAGCTCTCTAATCACTTCCCAAATGCCCCATCTCTTCATACCATCACCTTGGGGGTTAGATTTGGACATATGAATTCTGGGGGGGGACACTCACATTTAGCTCATAGTACCACTCGAAGCAGATTCTAGATGAGGTGAGGACATAATACCTTGTACTTAAATTGTACTTCCTAGTTTAAGAAATGCTTTAACAGATCTCATTTGCTCTCCACATTAATGTAGCTATTAGCCCATTTTACAGATTAGATGCTAAACAAAGGCAAGAGGTCATATCATTGATTTGCAGAAAAGCATAAAACCATCCCAAATGAGAAGTGGGAGATATTTGTAACCCTTTCTCTTCAAGTACTGTTAATAGAGAGAAGGCAAAGCAGAATACAGAGTGCTGGAAGCCAACATATCTGAATCCAAGTTCTGCTTCTGCCACTTATTAGCTGTGTAGCCTTGGGAATTTCACCCATAAATACTGAGCTAATGATAAGCTACCTCTCTGGTTTGATATGACGGTTAAATAAAATAAGTGAAGGAACAGGCCTTGCTTTGATGCTTGCCACCCAGTATCCACTCAAAAAAGGATGCTTTATAACAAAAGTACACAGTGCCACCTGTTCTTCCTAATTAACGCCCCTCATAAACACACCCAAACGAAATATCAAACCAAGTAAAATTCTATGCATGTCCCTAGGAAGATATAAAAAACATGCCACTTTGTAATCAGTAACACTGTTCCTATATCTCTTGTAATAATTAGGTCTTTCTTCCAAGGAGCTTACAGAAGCAGATTTCCTCAGACCAGATACAGACAGTATCTCCTGCTACGGCAATTTCTTTTACCATCTTTGACCTACACAGCAAGTCTTCCTTACTCCTCTTTATCCTTGATTAATTGCATATTTCACAGGTGATTTACAAGCTTGTAACTCATGATGTCCTAAGAAGCCCGACAGAACCATAATCTTTGGTTTATTCATCCATCACATTTTAGTAGCCTAACCTGCGAAACAGATATCATTCTTTGTCCAAGGGAAGTGTTTCATGCACTCAGGCAGTCCATGTTCCAGGCTTCTTCCTCCCTTCCTGTCCCAGCACAGACACCAAGAAAACGGGATTCCTTCAGGGAGGGCTTGGATAGAATCCAATTCAAAGACATATAAGTGGCAGTTTTTTCATCTTTCAAAGGCCTTTTCAATAGTCATGATGTGACAGTCAGACTTGCTTTGATTCACACAAAGCATCGCCTCACCTCCAAGACTGTTGCTAGGATATAGGGGATATAACAACTCCTGAATACACGGGCGGACGGAAAAGATTTTCCTCCTCCTTACAAATGTCATTCCAATTCTTGCTCTCCTTTTCTTCAAGGCCAAACTAAGGACAAAGAATGGGGTTACCAGAATGAATATTCAACATAAAAGTCAGAAACCCGAGGGACCAGTGCCTGACTGGGAATGGAGGTGGGGAAGGCCCAGTGGGAGAGAAAGTTTTGCTTGTGACAGTTGTGAGGTGACCACTGTGTGGACCAGATCCAGGGCCAGGAGGTGGCTGTGTGCCTGTGTGAGTGTGCACCTGCATGAGCGTATGCACTGCAGGGAGGAGAGGGTGTTACACATCAACAAAACTAAAACACCCCATTCTTCTCTGACTAAAGTCAACAAGTCAGAGAAGGGAGCTCTAGAATTTATTCAGCCTTGAGCAGCTTGAGGCCCTATTAATATGTAAATATGGGATCTGGAAAGGCTAGCATATTAAAGGTTAGTCACTGTGGTAGGTTTTCAATACATCCACAAAGTCTTAAATACTCCTCCCTTCAAAAGGTGGAGTTTAATTCATTTTCTGGTAAGTGTGGGTTGTATTTAGTGACTCGCTTCTAGCAAAAAAAAGACGAAAGAAAGAAAAAAAGAAAGAAAGAAAGAAGAAAAGAAGGAAAGAAAGAAGAAAGAGAGAGGTAGATCATGTAACAAACCTGTACATGTACCCCCGAACTTAAAAATAATAAATTTAAAAAAATAAAGAAAAATAAAATAATTACAGATCAATATGAATAAATGTAAGTGTAGCCACTTTTTCTCTAAATCACTATACATGCTGTCGCTAGATTAACCATAGAAAGGCTCCAACTTAAAGCCACTTTCCTGCACTTGACCCTTTTTAAGTAGGCCAGTATTCTATCCAAAATCTTTATAATTACATTATTTTTAAAGAAAACAGAATTCTTTGAAGTAAAATATTGTGGACTGGAAAAGGGGGCATATTTTAAGGGTGCATGCAAATCCCAATCACCTATTTTTACCCTTGTAATTTTGGAGCAGATTGTTTTGCATCTGTGGAGAAAGTGCTACTAAATTTTCTTGCCTGGATTGTATAATTTCTATTTAGAAACTGAAACCACTGTTATTAGCTATGTTATGTTCCTTTGTATTCCAAAAGGAAAGTTACAATATAGTGAAATACAAAAGATTGATTTGGGCAAAAAAAAAAAAAAAAAAGAATGTGGTAGAGTGACAGCAGCACTGTCGTGAGGTTATGTTTCTCCATATTCCAAAAGGAAAGTTACAGTATAGCAAAATATAAAAGCTTGTTTTGTTTTGGAAAAGGAAAAAACATATAGTAGAGTGACAGCAACGCTGTCATGAGATTAGGACATAGAAGGCTGAGTGGCTCCCATCTTATATTCTCTTTCATATCAGCCACTTTTGGGAGAACCATGCCGTGGGGACACTCAAGCAGCCCTGTGGGGCCACTTACAAGGAAAGGCACTGAAGTGTCCTGACAGCAGCAGTCCACCAGGAACTGAGGCCTCCAGACAACAGCCACATGAGTGAGCCACCTTAGAAGCTGATCCTGCAGCTGCTGCCAAGGCTTCAGGATGACTGAAGCCCCAACCAATATCTTGAAAGACCCATGTCAGAGCCATTTGACTAAACTCCTCCCAAATTCCTGACCCAAATAAATTATGAGGTAATAAATACTTGCTGCTTTAAGCTACTCAGTATTGGGTTAATTTGTTTTGCAGCCATAGACATCTAATGCATCCATTTTTCTCCAGTAACGTTAGTTCAGATTAGCTAACCTCACAGGCACCAAAGAAATTAAGCCTAGGACTA